>NC_047123.1:33597351-33674851 GCF_902500255.1 Thalassophryne amazonica | reverse complement strand
GAACATATGCTGCTTTTTTTCAGAAACTCCCTCTTAATGACTTATTTGGCACTTTGTTGTCTCTGACCAGCGTCTAAACGCGCAAACGCTGAGGTGAAGCCAGATGTTTGGCTCGCACGTGTGCGCCTTAATAAGCACACGCACAGATCGGGGGGGAACTTCCACACTTGAGTTGTTTGTCCCTTTGTGCTTACTGATATTTGTCCTGTCAGCCCTGCGCGGTTCTGCACAAACGCCTTCAAACAATAATGTTTCCTGTCTGGAGACGCTTCTGGATTTTCCAGAAGATGATGCAAAAGTACGATTAAATAAATGATGATATATATATCTATATATACACACAATGACTCTTCTGCAAGTACCACAAATAAGTCTTACGAACACATTCTGCGCTGCACCGTATAATCAGTGATATCTAGTGCTGACAAACTCCAGTGTATCAAGTTCTTTGAATAACATGTTCCATGTAGAATAACCTTGTATGACCTTCTTGAAGCACTTTAATATTAAGAGCGCTGTGATTAGAGTCGTTATTGAAGCCGTATGTCCAAAAATCTGGACTCGCTAATACGCACAGTTATTCATAACTGCTGCGGTTGCATCTGGTTTCTCTCAGATTTAAATCAATCCTTGTCATGATTCACCCTGAGAAAACATGCGGCAGCTCGGAGGTCCTCAAAGAACTCGTGTAGCACAATCACCTCCACTCAGCCAAGAAAAGAAAAGTACGATGTGAAATTTTGCTTTCTGGTTGTTGCTTTAAAACGCGCCAATTTGCAGCCCAGTATCAGACGGGGTTCAGGAAGTGCGCCTTGTGTTACAAAGGATGTTCTAAGATGCACAGTAATGTTAAAGGGGTCATATTATAACGCACCTTTAACGACAGGCCAGGCGGGTCACGTCTGCAAACATGCCCCGGTGCCACATCACATCAACCGCTCCATCCCCACCTCCCAAAGGCAGTCAGCCAGTCAGTCCCAAAAGCACAGAGACATACGCATGCTGGAACATGCACAAACAAGCACGCCACATGGCCCTAATGCTGAGGCTGATATTTCTTCATGATGCAGGTTGGAAATTCTGCAATTAGAAACACTTCAGACACAGAAGAAATGAGCCCTAAAAAGTACCCTTTTGTGTTTCTGTAGCTTTAAATGGAAAGGAGCTGCTGCTGGCCTCCAGCGGAAGCAGCCTCGCTCAGTGGGCGTGTCTCACAGAGGAAGAAGAAGTCTATGCATGTTCATAAACACTCATACAAAGGACTTTTTACTTTAATTTGCTTGACACATGATAATCCACAAGCATTCAGAACGGAGGAATTTTAAATGTGGACAAATATCAAATTTTGCACAGTATGTTCTCCTTTAAAAATCCATTCCACATATATATTTTTTTAGGTTTATCTCTCATTTTTATGGCACCCCAGACATGACATGGGAAAAAAATATTAAATTGTAGCCATGAAATACTAAATTATACGCAATATAGAAATTTTGAGGCCATAACTTCATATTGCTTTCACATGTCATGTCTGGTGAACTGTACATTTGCTTACCCAGCCCCCCAAATTAAAATTTCATTCTCATGTTTTATATATATATATATATATATATATAATGGCCACAATTTAGTATTTTGTGGCCACATTTTGGCATTTTTTTTCTAGCCACAATTTTGCATTTTGTGGCCACAGTTGAATTTTTTTCCCCTTATGTCCTGTCTGGGGCTCCGTACATTTTTATTACACACTGTACAAAACAAAAATCAACAGACGCTTATGAATGTAATATATCTGTTAAACACCATTCATTTCTATACAAAGTTAAGTACAATATGGGATTGAAAAAAACTGGCCAAAGAGTTGTGTCATAGCAGTAAAATAAAAGTTTAGTTTGGCAGTGCAAGGAGTGAATATTAATACAGTATTAGCTTTGAAATTAGTTGGAAACGCATGTCTAGCACCTAGCTCAAGAGAAAGAACATGCACAGCTCTGAGAGGCAATAACAGGTCAGATTTCCCCAAAGGTTCTGACACTGGCACCAAAATTAATTGCACTGTTCTTAAGATGAATAAAGGCATTTGTGCTGTGATTAAGAAAGCCCGAGCGTTCCGTCCCTGTAGGCCTGAACCAACATTCAATAAGCCTGCAGCACAGCCGCGTGCCCACCTGATGGACTTTGCTGCCGCAGAGCCTCAGAACCTGACAGGAAACAGAATGCCATGAACACACGTGCATGTTTGTGTAGTTTTACACAAGAAAAAGCGGCAGGATTGTAAACCGTCCAAGGAAAGAAGGAAAGGGCTGGAATGGTGGTGGTGGTGTGGGTGTGGGGGGGGGGGGGGGGGGGGGCTGGGGGGGGGGGGGGAAGGGGGAGTAGTTCCCCTGCAACAAAATGACTCAAGCACCACTGAATGCAGTGTTGCAAAACATCCATCCATCAATTCATCCATTTTCTATACCTGCTTACTACCTGCTGTGGCGATCCAGAATGAAAACAAGAGAACAGCCGAAGTGTCTTACTTTGTTTTTTTACAAAATATATGAGAAACATATTCGAATTATACAAAAATAAGCCATCTCAGAGCATTTTCCTCCATCTTGGTTTATTTTATTCTGACAAGCCAGCAGATGTCACAGTGCCTCTCTACTCTGACTGGCTGTCGCCATATGCTTCCCAGCATCCCTCGCGCAAGTCGAGGGAAGCCCCTACATGATCCATGAGGTCACTATCATAGACTGTATGGACTGCTACCATGCGTAGTTCAAAGCCGTCTGTTCATTTGAAATTTTCCCTTTCAGGGGAACTATTTATTATTTTTTTTCTAGACAATGTGAATTTTTATCATATTGGTAATGTCATATGATGAATCCCCTATTTAAATTTAATGAATAAAATTATAGTGGTGCCAAAGTAAATTATTTTTATGGCCTGAATCTTAAAAAATTTGAAAAGCTGTGTACAGCTTTAAGTTGACAAAATCTGAAAATGTAAAATACACAATGGAATAATGCTGAAATGCGCAAACAAAAAAGAGAACTGAAACTGTCACAGAAAAAAAAAAAAAAACAGAGCATATATCAATACAGTATAATATACGATGTTACCTTGGCAAAATAAAACAACTGTTTCGATAGATCTGGTGCCATTAACTTACAAAATTATAATTTTTATTGCTTATACAAGCTGACTCTAATTCATCTACATTTTGTGTTGTCTGAGCTCTACATTGCGCAGGGAGAAGAAAAAAGAAAAATCACTGAAATAAGCAGACCTGGCAACGCAGTGTCAGAAATTTGTGTGTGATGATCAGCTGCACACGTATAAAAGCTTTTAGCCCATTTTGTTGAACAGATCAAATTGGCACCAGCTCTACCACAGCATCCCAGAACGCCCCCCCCCCCAAACCCCCGTCCACAGCTGTATTCATCCAACCACCATAGTGATGCTTTCAAATGCAAGCAAGAAGTCACGCTCCCGCCCACGCCAGCACGTGCACTCTGTGATTACATGTAAATAGATGTATATCAGATTGTCATGAAACAAAAAAACAAAAGCAAACCTGTCATTTGTCAAAACAGCGAACACAATCACAGGACGCCGGGCGTCTGTGGGAGAGCAAGAAGGCAGCCGAGCCGCTTTCAGCGACACGTCCTGATAAGAGTATGTTTATGATACTGTACCCGCAATCTGACGGTTTGTCAGTGCAAGTGGAGCCGCTGTGTGATGTTCGCTGTCATCTTGGGTGACAACGCGGCCTGCGCGGTTTTACAGCACGTGGGAACAATAAACCGCTGCAGACATAGTGATGGGAGGCGGAGCTTAAAGATATCCAGGTTTGTCAGGCTTTTATCAATGCGGCCTTCAAATTTATGATCAGAAGTAACTTCTTCTTTTTTTTTTAACTCAGTTTTGTCCAAAACATTTGAGGTGGAGATTCTTATGGCTGTTTGAAAATACACAATAAAAGCTTCACAATTAAGAAAAAGCAACGATAAATAGCTCACCGTTGCATGGTGTTTTTTCCACAAGCTGTCAGGAAGCTGTACTCGTTTTCTTCTGTGTTGTGAGAGTTTGGCATCTTCTTGTCTGGAGGCCTGAGAGATTTCTGATTTTTTTTTTTTTTTTTTTTTTTTTTTTAAGAAACATCTGCACAACTTTACTTTCCAGCCAACCGCCAAAGTGCTCAGGAGCACGTTCTCACTCTCACATTCTCAATTTTAATGTTTATGTTAAACTAATCATTCTGACAACTGTCGGCCCACTTTCTTTCTTTCCTTTCACAGATATTTCATATCTTTGTTTTCGTGCTGGTTTAGTTTTAAGTGCTGACTGGCAGTGAGTGGCAGGAAGTGCTCAGTCATCAGGCACAAATACAACTTTTAAAAGGATTTCCACCGTGATATTTGGCTCTTAAGCAATGGGATATGTAATATTAAGGCGTGCAGAAAAGAGTTAATGCCTATCTCCTTTTTCAGCTCAGCTGAAGTAAAGTCTAAAAGCATAGCCTTGGGCCCACACTGCACTGAAACGACTGACATTTGCCGACATCCGGTGTAATATCATCTATTTTCTCCTTTTACGGTGGAAAAGAAAAAAAAAATTCAGATATTCAGCTGAGTTTGCCCTTGAATTATCCAATTGATTTCCTGCCGTGCGCCTCCGTGCACATTTGGCTTTAATAGAAGTACGATTATCAAATACATTGTGTGTTCACAGGCAAAACTGTAGTTCAAGGTACAAAATTGAGTCAGAAATTATTAGTGAGAGATCGGTGTCATAAAGTGTTAAGTTTCTGAAGCATTTCTGTAATTTAAAGTAGCTTAAATGTATGACTGAGTGCTTATAGGTTATAAAATCAAAAGTTAATAAATGCTTTTGATAAATTATCTGTCTCAGCTGAAGAAGCACGACTGTGAGGAGTTTATGTTGAAGTCTTTGGCTACATTTTTGTGGTTATATGCAAAAACAAACAAAAAAAAATGTGCATAACATTTAATTGCAATATGCTAATAGATCCAACCAACAAGGTGAACTAGAGTACCGTGCTCATAGAGCACAAACCTCTGCCAACATTAGTTTCCAATTCCACAATTTTTTTTTTTTTTACCTTGGCAAAAAAACTTCAAGGTCAAAGTCCTCTTAGAAGTGAGTTTTCATAAACTAAATTGCAATACAACATATAGATCAAAATGGATTTTCAGTGTTAAAAAGAATCAAAAATCCATTAAATCTGCAATACGGATAAGATGCTGATCAAACTTATAGTCTATTCATCGAGAGTGCCAGTTCGCACCTCACTGTCACAAATGCACAAATGAAAGTGATTGAGGCACTTCAATTGAGATATAATGCAAAATGTACACAAAACAATTACTGATAACTGGTAAACCAGCGTGGAGGTCACATGCAGCTTCAGAACTAATCCCCAAATCAAAAAAAGACCATCTCCATCGTGACACATGATGTGCAGCTGAAGTTTCTCTTGTTTTAATGTCCGACGGGGCGCGGCACTAATGGCTGACATTATCCTGCAGCTGATTGCATTATGATTGGAAGCATTAAGTTGGTCTTTGCAAGGTGAAACATCTAAGAATGTGAGACAGGAGTGGAGGAGCTTCATCCGTCAGCAGCCTGTCACTCTGTCTGCATGATTCATGGCAACTATTCTGTGTCAGAATCTCACCACAAATCAGTTCCCCATGAAAAGAAGTATGACACACGCTCCGTCTCCACACAGTCAGCTCAGGAATTCTCACGTGTGTCAGAGATAAGGGTGTGAAACTAAAATCTTTTCAATGAGGTGAGTTACAAACATGGCTATATAAATTACAGCCGCTCAATTACTCAGAAAATACTACTAATAATAATACATTTGTACAGTACATTTCATACACGCCGAAAAAAGACAATAGTTGAACCAACTTAAATGAATTATTTCAATTGGTAACATCTACATGAATTAAGTTGTTTGAACTTAAGATTGTAAGTTACAGTTGATTTAACTTATTAACTCAAGTTCAGCCAACTTAATTAATTTAGATGTGATCAACTGAAAGAACTTTTTAAGTCAGTTCCTTTTTCAGTGCATGAAATATAAGTCAAACTGATTTGTATTCAGATAAAATACATTTACAATATTAATACTACATGTACTAATACTAAAATCACAAATGTTTTACTGTGATGGGTTTCTATGCTGTTACTGTTAATTATTATAGATAGATAGATAGATAGATAGATAGATAGATAGATAGATAGATAGATAGATAGATAGATAGATAGATAGATAGATAGATAGATAGATAGATAGATAGATAGATAGATAGATAGATAGATAGATAGATAGATAGATAGATAGATAGATAGATAGATAGATAGATAGATAAGCATTTTATTGTACAATTACACATATATATAATTTATTTATTTTTATGCATATTAAAAAGTTTACCTTGACTAAAATTAAACAGTTGTAAGTCAGAAAGCTGGAAAAATAAATGTCAAAAGGGGTAAATAAAAAAGAGGAAAAGACTGTTTAAACAGGGATAACATGAATTAAAATGACAACAGAAAAAATATTTTAATACTAATTTTGCATTCAGTAATCACATTATTATATATATATAATTTTTTTGAACAGATGAAGACAAAATTTGAAAACTCCATTCATTAAAAAGGGGAAATAATAAATCACAGTTTGAAATTCAAGCAAAATTTAAGGGAATTTCTAGTTATTTTAAATGCAAGCTTGCTTTAGAAGGTGATATTCTCCCTACTGTAATCCACACGGATATTTTGTGTCGTTAAAAATGTATGATTTTTGACATGCAAAATTACACCAACTAATCCCAAGTCGCTTTACACTTTTGATGCCCTAACGTGTTTAACAAATGTCAAAGTGGGAAATTAGGAGCGCCAGATCTACCAAGAATTATATAATCATATGAACTCATCCATGACTTTGAAGGCAAAAATATTACAATGGATGAAAATGAAAGCTTTAATCTGTAGAAAAAGTGAGGGACCTTTGACCACTACCAGAAATGGCGTATTTGTGCTTAAATGCATATTGTTAATTAAGTTGATCAAGTGCACAGATGCTCAAGTGCAGAGGTTCCTGATTTGAGTTTTCCGAGTTTACGTTTGTCTTGAACGTGGAAGTAAACAAATTCCAAAGTGATAGCAGCTAGCCTTTCACATAATCCACTCCACTGGTGTATAAACTGTTCGTAGTCAGTTGAAAGACAAGACAAGTACATTTCCTTCCTAGTTAACTTGTTTCTCAGGCAGTAACAGGTTTGTCTAGCAAGAGAAGTAGCCTAGCCCAGTCAAAATAATAGCCTAGCTACCTGGGCTAGTTGGCAAGCCTGCTAAGGGTGTTTATAAGCAAGTTAGTGATTTTACCAAACCATTCATCCTTATGGATGGCAATAGTTGTGGAAGAACCTCGCCCATTTTTGCTCGCCTACGCGGGTTAAATTTGTATATGCAATCCCCAAAATGACCACAACGAGGCGGGAGGCAGCCTCAAGAACGTCATGTAACACAATTATCACATTTGAACACTGTAATGTTTGGTAAAAGAATTTGCTAGGTTGCTATAAACAGAATGGAAAACCATTTTTCTGAGCCACAATGCCGTTGCTGTACTGCGACCACACATGACGTATTTCCACTGGAAGCCTTTTCTCCTCAGTTTCCCAGTTTGTTTTTATCACATCTGCAGTTCTTAAGTGTCTGCAGTCACCCCAGTTTTTTCCATTCTCTCCGCTCTTTTGAAATGTACCGTTGGCAGAATAATAGAGAATTACCCTGTCTGTAAAAACCTCCGGAAGTCAGGAGGGCCACTGCTGCCAAAACGACACTGAAAGCAATTACCGTATGTTTCAACACTCTTTTCAGACTAAGGGATCAGTCTAGAGGACCACTCACTGAGCCTATACCAGACTCATTTGGTTCAAATTACCATATCCTCCCCGCGGCACGCCGAGCCCGAGCTGTCACCGTCTCATCTACTCGGTGTCCGCTGTGCACGATGACCACATCCTTCATCAAAGGAGGAAAAATACTTTCAAACATCTTTGTTTTAATTTCTGCAGCTTCCTGAAAATGTTCAAATAGCCTTTGCACTGATTTCCTGCTACTCCCATGAGTCTCTGACAGGACAGTGCATTCCTCAGCCGTGACCGAATAATCCCAGAATACTGGGGTTTGGATAAACAACGTGATTGCATGGTAGTAGCCCAATTTCTTTAAAAATGATAAACATTAACCCTATTAACCCATGAATCCACATCCCAGTCACAGCAAAACCCAATGGGTTTTCACTCATGTTAAAACTGAACATTCCACCTACAGTTTTTGAGGTCATGTAAAAATGGCCACCACACCAAGGTTTTGTAAATATAATAAACTGACAAACAAGCTCAATTCAAGCCACATAGAACTTCAAAACCACTAATATGTGCAGAGGTGCCCAAACGCTTGCCTTTGAATTGCCATATACGTTCATGTGGGTGGAAGGCAGCGGGCCGCAAATAAAAATTGATGTTTTGGGAAGTGCATGCGTACAATTGCAATACAGGACTGGACAAACTGTTGGACATTGTGGAAGATGCCAGTCACCCTCTGCACACAGTCATCGGCAACCTGTACAGCCCCTCACTCGGGGGGAGGAGGAATAACAGGAAGACAGGGGACAGGAAGGAGAGGAACAATAGTAGCCAGTAAGCCAGTAGTGAGCAGTATTTATACTTGATTTACATTTTCCAAAATGTATTTTACTTTTACTTTTGATGCTGCTATACAATGCTGATGGAACCTCAATTTATCTGAGGGAGTCTTCCCAAGGGATTAATAAAGTTCTATCTAATCTAATTAAATGCATTATATTCCTTAGAAAATTAATTATTCTATATTTGAGATAAAGGTTCTGACTAATATATACACTAGTGTTTCATTTGCTTTATGTAATATATTAATTTGCAGAGGGTTTTTTTTTCCAATTGCCAAAGGGACTACAAACCAAATATGGCTCACATTGGGCATCCTTGGTTGAGACGCAACAAGAACAAGAAGGGGAGAAAATCTTGCTTATGACTACGTTATTTGTGTTTTAGAACATAACTATCAGAAAATAAGTTTGTCTGCTTTAGTACATTTCTGTGCATTGATTGCTTCCTCTCTCTCAACCATTCTCCATCACTGTCTTGTTCTGTCACTGCTAAAATACTTTCTGCTGGGTTGTGTGGACATGAGTTTGGTATTTAAGTTTTAGAAGGTAACTGCTTTGATGTTTTATTTCAGTAATTTAGTAGATTTCTTTACAAAAGTCTGTCTGTCTCACTGAGTGATGAGCACAGCTGCAACTAATCTATCATCACTCCAGCATCCACTAACTGTCCAGCAGGTGGCAGGTGTCTGTGGAGTGTTACATAGGCCAAACAAAGCTGTAATTTCGATTGATGTGGCACGTAAAAGCTCACCAGATGTGAAAGGGTTTGTCCCCATTATATGTTTGTTTTAATCTGGATACGTAGTACTAGGGGAGCTACAACCTCTACCTTTGCACCCCCCCCCCAGGACTAAACCAAACCAACTGTTTTAGATTCCTTAGATGACCCCAAAACACAATCAGGATGTTCCTAAAAATAAAAACTGGCCTCAAGCCAGTTATCCAAGATGGCCACCAAAATAGGGGTTCTTTTTTCCCCCACTAAAACACCTTTACACAACATATAAACAACTTAAAAAAAACCCTGGCAAAAATTATGGAATCACCAGCCTCGGAGGATGTTCATTCAGTTGTTTAATTTTGTAGAAAAAAAGCAGATCACAGACATGACACAAAACTAAAGTCATTTCAAATGGCAACTTTCTGGCTTTAAGAAACACTATAAGAAATCAAGAAAAATAATTGTGGCAGTCAGTAGCGGTTACTTTTTTAGACCAAGCAGAGGGAAAAAAATATGGACTCACTCAATTCTGAGGAATAAATTATGGAATCACCCTGTAAATTTTCATCCTCAAAACTAACACCTGCATCAAATCAGATCTGCTCATTAGTCTGCATCTAAAAAGGAGTGAACACACCTTGGAGAGCTGTTGCACCAAGTGGACTGACATGAATCATGGCTCCAACACGAGAGATGTCAATTGAAACAAAGGAGAGGATTATCAAACTCTTAAAAGAGGGTAAATCATCATGCAATGTTGCAAAAGATGTTGGTTGTTCACAGTCAGCTGTGTCTAAACTCTGGACCAAATACAAACAACATGGGAAGGTTGTTAAAGGCAAACATACTGGTAGACCAAGGAAGACATCAAAGCATCAAGACAGAAAACTTAAAGCAATATGTCTCAAAAATCGAAAATGCACAACAAAACAAATGAGGAACGAATGGGAGGAAACTGGAGTCAGCGTCTGTGACCGAACTGTAAGAAACCACCTAAAGGAAATGGGATTTACATAAAGCTAAACGAAAGCCATCATTAACACCTAAACAGAAAAAAACAAGGTTACAATGGGCTAAGGAAAAGCAATCGTGGACTGTGGATGACTGGATGAAAGTCATATTCAGTGAAGAATCTCAAATCTGCATTGGGCAAGGTGATGATGCTGGAACTTTTGTTTGGTGCCGTTCCAATGAGATTTATGAAGATGACTGCCTGAAGAGAACATGTAAATTTCCACAGTCATTGATGATATGGGGCTGCATGTCAGGTAAAGGCACTGGGGAGATGGCTGTCATTACATCATCAATAAATGCACAAGTTTACGTTGATATTTTGGACACTTTTCTTATCCCAACAATTGAAAGGATTTTTGGGGATGATGAAATCATTTTTCAAGATGATAATGCATCGTGCCATAGAGCAAAAACTGTGAAAACATTCCTTGCAAAAAGACACATATGGTCAATGTCATGGCCTGCAAATAGTCCGGATCTTAATCCAATTGAAAATCTTTGGTGGAAGTTGAAGAAAATGGTCCATGACAAGGCTCCAACTTGCAAAGCTGATCTGGCAACAGCAATCAGAGAAAGTTGGAGCCAGATTGATGAAGAGTACTGTTTGTCACTCATTAAGTCCATGCCTCAGAGACTGCAAGCTGTTATAAAAGCCAGAGGTGGTGCAACAAAATACTAGTGATGTGTTGGAGCGTTCTTTTGTTTTTCATGATTCCATAATTTTTTCCTCAGAACTGAGTGAGTCCATATTTTTTTTCCTCTGCTTGGTCTAAAAAAGTAACCGTTACTGACTGCCACAATCTTTTTTTCTTGATTTCTTATAGTGTTTCTTAAAGCCAGAAAGTTGCCATTTGAAATGACTTTAGTTTTGTGTCATGTCTGTGATCTGCTTTTTTTCTACAAAATTAAACAACTGAATGAACATCCTCCGAGGTCGGTGATTCCATAATTTTTGCCAGGGGTTGTATCACAGAGATTCAATGGGAAGACCATTGCAGGTCACTGCAAACTCATTTGTGCCTAAACTAAATTCATTCATGGGTTTATGATTCAAAATGGCGTCCAAAATGGCCACCAATAGACCCTTATCATTAAAATACATAGTAGGAACAAACAATAGACTTAATAATGACAGAAATCATTGGTGTTCTAGTGAAAAACCCCTATTTTGGTGGCCATCTTGGACACCATCGTGCATAACTGGTTTGAGGGCAGTTTTTATTTTTGGGAACATCCTGATTGTGTTTTGGGGTCATCTAAGGAACCTAAAAAAGTTTGTTTGGTTTATTACTGGGGGGGTGCAAAGGTAGTGGTTGTAGCTCTCCTAGTATAGGAGCTGATAATATTTGCTGTTTTGCGTAATGGTGTAAAACTAGTTGGGTTGCACTCATTCATTCATATATTCACTCTTCTCAATATTTTTTTTTCTCCCTGTGTATAAAACAAGATTCCTCTTGATAAACATTTGTCATTGCAGCAACTGTCGTGAATCGTCTGAAAACATTTGAAGTAACTCTGTGCACAGACAAACAGGTGATCACATAACCTCATCGGTGGAGGAATAAAAATGCAGGAAAGTTGGTGTGACTCATTGCCCTCCTGCTGTTTCGTCTCCCTGGATATTTCCAGCACTGCCTCCTCCTCACGTCCCCTCCTGGTGCTTGAACTCTGTGTGGGTTTGCTGTTAATTAGGTTCAGATTGCAGCGATATTACGGTCTTGCGGTTGGGTTGGGCTTTCCTGAGTTGGGCGTTGAGTTCATACTTTTACTGTTGATGAAGTACAGGACTTATTCAGAGATGACTGTTTGAGAAAGTCTGCTGAGCATCTGCCCAGCCCGAGGAGGTCAGCTAATCATTAATGCCCAGCCCATGATGTCAGCCCGCTGTGCGCTAAAACGTCATTCTGGAAGAGAACGCATGATCACATCATCCTGCTGAGTCAATCGGGTGTAGCTTCTTGACAGTGGGTGCAGCTGTGCATGTTAATAAGGACAAATGATAATGAACAAATATTTCTCCGTTACATACATCAAAGTCACAGCGGCATACAGCGACTTTCTCATCTTTGTGATTCTTTTTTCATTGTTGTACTGCAGCTGTGTTGACTGCAAGAGAGGGAGAAAACTATGCTTTGTTCATTTGCAATTACCATTAAACCAGTTTATAGTGGGAAAGTCTGTTTGCACATCTTTTAAATAAGAAGTACGTCCAACATGGATACCACAGGGTGCAGCAGATGAGATTCTATGACTCAATCCACAACAGCTTACGTCCCCAACCAATGCTGCACTGTAAAACTCAATGAGTTAGTTGAACTCAAACCATTTGAGGAAACCGACTGCCTTAAACCATTTGAGTTTGCCAACTTAAATAAAATAATTTTCAAAAATTTAACTGTTAAAGTTTTAGTAACTTAAAAATTGATAGTTAATTAAACTTATGTAAATCTAGTTTATGTTTTTCAATAAAAAGTGACAAATTTCTGCCTAAGAACATTTTGGATTAGATTTTTTTTATGCATTTACGAGGGTAGGCTGAAAAGTTCTGAGGCTCACTATGATGCAGTTAATGCATTACTCCTTCATGGGAAGTCTTAGAACTTTTCAGCCTACCCTCGTACTTGTTGACTCTGCATTGTGTTGTTAAGACTCCGCCCATTCTCTCCCCTCGGGACGCAAACTCACGATCTCCGTCATGGAAGTCGGACTCTCTAACCAGGAGGCTAAAACCCAGTGTTCTGGCCTTGTGACCAGAGAATCCTTTTGAGGTGTTGGGAGTGAGGTTTACTAACGCCATGTGCACATGACACCTGTTGGCCTCCATTACATAAACTCAATTAAAATGAATGAATGGAACGCCCTGGAAATACATCACCAACACTTAAATGCCCCAAACTTTAAATGCACTTAAAGAAACTGAGTTGTTATGACAACAATTCATTTTTGAGTTAGTTTAATTAATGGAAATGAGTGACTATAACTTTTTTCAAAGTTTGAGTTACATTAACTTAATTATTGTGTTAAAATGGAGTATTCGGTTTAACAGTGTGGTATCCATTTACAGCTGGGCAGACTAGCAGGAGTTTCACTGCATCTGGATCAAGGACACAAACAGGTAGCCTGGAGCATGGACCTGGTATCAAACCCTGGTCTATATTTTGGTACTCCAACTCCTATCCCACACGGCCACCAGTTTTTATCCCTGAACTGCGGCTTGTCCCGATGATCACACCTGCCATGTAACAGCGCGACCCACCTACTGCATGGTGGCACTTCAACCAGGACAAAATTAAATTGTGTGTTTTCATCAAACATCAAGAAATGTAAGTGAACCTAAGGTGCTATGCTAACTGTTTGCTTTCTGGTAATGTATGCGCAACTGCTCCCCCAGTGGTCAACGGTGGGCAACCATCATTCAAGATGAGGTAAAAACCTGGAGCAGGCCCAGTTTAAATTTAGTCTTAATACAAATATACTGCTTGATGTTTAAAATATGGATTTTTGTCTACACACCTCACTGCAACTGCTGGATTATGGATGCCACTATCTTTAATCGAAGATGGGCAAAGGGTCAAAGAATGATTCACTATCATTTAACAGAATTGTTTAAAATAACCCCACACTAATTCTCCCTTGCTCACACTGGATATTTTGCTCGGCTGCACTGATTTTTTTTTCAGTAACGCTCCTTGTTAGTGGTGTCAAGTCTACTTCTTTTTCCTTGATGTGTTGGAATCACACGGTCTTGCACAAGACTAAATAGCATCTAGTTATCCAAGTACGGACTTGTGCATGCATGAGCTGGCCCCACCGCAGCTGCAGACAATGCATCTTCTTCTCCTGGACAGCATCACCTCTGCCTTCATCCACAGTCATGTGTCACTTTCCACGTCTGCAAGTGATCCATGTTGCACGGCTCTGACAAAGCGGTACGGTTTGACATTGTATGAATGTGACCAGGCTTGTAAAATATGAACCCGGTGAATAGGTTGCCAGATCTGCATGCTCTGCAAGGTAATGGAAGCTGCACATTGCTTTTCTTAGAATCTTCTGCATATTAGGTAGTTGATGTTTAAAAGGTGCATGTTTTTGGTAAGTATAAAATGTTTGAAACAGTTTCATTCCTTTAATTAAAACTCCCCGTCCAAATACAGCCAGTAACGTGCCTGTTCCTAATTTAACGTCTAAACGTCTTTATAGACCTTGATGTAAATAAGTTTGACAGCTTTGGTCAACATGAGCTGGAAAGTACACAGAAGAAACGTTTGAAGCACTTCTTGCCACTTGTCTGTGCTCCATTGATGATCGGCGAGTAAAATACCTGGCCAGACTGTCACCGCGACAGCCAAAGACTGTCAGCACTAAAATTACACAGTAATTCCACTGCTCACACACTTCCTACTCAAGAAGAGAGAGCAGAATAACTTTGTTTCCATAGATATTCTATTTGTTTCCATAAAATGTCTCACTTTGACTCGGATGACACAGAGTCTCTGTGTACTTGTTTATGGTTAAATGGTGTATTTTACGGCGGCGTTGTTGCTTCCAGTGGTATGAAGAATGCAGAGTTCAACGTTTGAGAACAGTCAGGAAATAACCAATGCGGAAAAGACAAGCAAACAAAGAGACAGAAAGCTCCATGAGGGGTGACGCATCAAAGGCTGCACATTTGTTTTTAATTCATCCCGTAATGATCGCTGAAACCAAGTCAGAGCAGATTTCTGGGAGTACAAGCCGTCGTCTTCTCCAACATCACTCAGTTCTCTGGAATAATATTTTCTTTCACAGGCAAAGAACATGTTTGATTGCTCCTTTTATTACAGATGTGGCTTGCCTCAGGAGTTTGTCTCCTGCCCGTTCTCACTGCCGTCACCGACAGCCATCTCCACCGTCCCGTGCTGCGCGACGCCACACTGGAAGGGATAGCATTTGATGGCTCAGATGTGGGACGCAGAGCCAAAGCAGCCTTGATTCTTCTATCTGAAGGGTCATATTATATGTTCAGAGATTGGCTTTCCACATCGTGGCAGTTCTCCTCCTCGATCAATAAGAGAAGTCCCCAGTTTGCATTTATCCCGCAGGCCGCCCATGTGCAGGAATGTGAACTATGGGGGAAACTCTGATGAGATGCAATTTCTGTGAAAGTAAACGTAGGAGCAGGAAAGACCCTCTGACACGAAACGTTTTAAACTTCCTGTCTTTGTTACTTTCATAACTGCAAGGACTTGGCAAGCAGAAAGAGCAGAGCAAGTGTGGAACAAAATTAGTTTTAAAGCTCAGAATTCAAACCAACTCTGTCTCATTTTTACTGCTGGGAGGTTGGACAGGGTTCTTGAGGTTGATTCTCCGGTCACCTGTGAACCACCAAATGTTGGCGAGATTGGAAAGGCTGTGAAAAAGCCGAGGTTGAGGAAAGCACCAGGGATGGAGCTGAGGTCCTCCAGGCAGGTGGAGATGGTGTCCTTGCATTTAAACAATCTTTTTTTTCAATTTGAGAGATGGGTATCAAGCCTACAGCCTGGAAAAACAGGAATTTTTGTCCCACTCTGGAAAGGAAAGAGTGAACGCCTGGATTGCAGTACCTGCAGGGGTATTACACTGCTCTCTGTTTCCCGGGAATGGTGCTTACAAGGATTATTCTTAATGGGATTCATTACCAGTAACATGCTGCGAAGCAGCTAGAATAGTGTGACTTCATACCCAAGACGTCAACCATCTAACCACTGCATCTAAGCTATGGGACTACTCTTTGAACTCAAGTGTGAAAATCAGCAATGCTTCTCTGCAGCTTGTGTTAACTTTCGCAAAACATTTGGTTTAGTTAACCAAACTGCGCTTGGGGATATCCTGAGAATTTGAGGGATCCCCAAGAATATGCTGGACATCATAGACAGCCTATACACAAATACTGTAAACAAGGCAAACTGGTGTTCATCAGGGATGTATTGTGGGTCCTCCACTGTTCAGTGCTTGTACTTACTGTGTGATGGGTGGGTGGGGTTGTGGAAGCCAGTAGATTAGGGTTTTTTATTGGCAAAGAAAGGCTTACACATTCAAATAAAAAACAATTCTCAAATAAATATCACTGTGTTGCTACCAAAGGCAAAGCACTTCAGTGACTAACACAGACTCTGTCAACTTCAGATGAAAGTTAACCCTAATCGTAGACATCACCATCACCTTTACCATTCCATTAGAACTCACTTTCATTATCACCTTAACCTTAATTTTACTGTTACATTAATTTTAAACATTTAATGGTATTCTAAGGTTAGATTTTAAAATTCCTTTAAGCCAAAAAATAATCAGCTTCAACTTATATTACCTTAACCTGAACCTTGGACATCACCTAGTGCATCAATTTAACATTAACCACCTCCTTAACCATCACCTTAACCAAATCTTTAACCTGAGAATCACCTTATACCCCAAATTAATCTTCAGCTTCAACTTCCATAGCCTTAACCCAAAGCTTATGTAGCCCAATGCACCACCTTAACAAAAACTTTCAATCTTCATTTTAATACTTACTTCAGTAATCACCTTTATTCCAAACATAACATCGCTGTAACCTTAAAGCTATAAATCATTCAAAAAATTAGCCATCACCTTAATCTTAACCATTACTTATACCTGAACTTCCCTTTAGTCGTAGTGAAACATCATGGAAAAATTCCCAAACTGTCATTTGAGATGCTCTTAAGTTGACAAATGTACCATCATGTTTCACATTACAGTCGTGTCTGTGGGGCTGCTTTGTCTCTTATTGTCTTGTTGATGTTGTTGTGATGCAGATTGTGGCATTTTTGAAGGCACCATACAGCTAAAGTTACTGTTATTATTATTATTATTGCTACTCCATTTATTGTGTGTCGTGCTGTGATGGAACTTATATTATAGATACATTTAACTGTCTCTGATTAAGCTACTGAACATCACAGCCTGGATTACTACCTGAATTTCAGATATGAATTTGTGGTTTCAAATCCAGGTCTCCTGAGACTATTTTTCTTCTATCAGCAGCAGTACGTAACTGTAAAAATTGAAATATCTGTTATGGTTTTCTCTTTTTATTTTTATTTTTGCGAGCAAAGTCTCCAATAGATTTTGTGAGGGGTAAGGTCAGAGGTATTGTTTGGAGGCCAAATCAGAATTCCAACTGTATTGTGCATTTCCTCCATCTTTGAGATGAGGAGTACAAAGTGCTCGTGCCACACTGCCCAAATGAACCTCTCAAACACTCGAGCGTCAGTTTCCTGTCTGCATTGTCTGAAGACAGTATCCTGTTTATTCCAGATGGATGCTCTGCAGAAGAATAGCTGACAACACCAACAGTGATGACATTTGTCTTGGAGGTTAAAATTGTCTGCAACAAAATATTCTCTTGATAATCTTCGTCATTTCGCATTCTTTCGGTTATCACAGGAAACATCCCCAGGTTTGCTCATTTTCATTGCATTTCTCATCCTTAAGCCGGCCAAACACTACATGATATATAAATGTGTATACGCCAGGATTTCCTGAAATGCACATTGTATTGCATTACGATCATGTATATTGGTGAGATCAGGTCACAGCAGAGCAGTTCAAATACATAAAAAAAAAAATCCTGTGATGTGCTGATGCTGTACTTCCTGTAATACATGGTGTTACATGCATGTTATTACAGGCACAAGGGCACACAAACAAGGTGAACAGATGCACACACACCATATGTTTGCAGGTGATACAGAGATAACACTTGTGGGATCTGGTGTTATTTGTAATTTGCACGTTTCTGTTGTTGAACCCTGAATGAGAGCAGCAAAAACTGGGGAAAAAAGGGATGTAAACCTTAAAAGGACTCATCATCCAAGATGCGCAGATATAGTGGTATCACATTGTATCATTTTGGACTGTATGGGTGACTTTAGTCCCTTCTGTCTACTCGAACACCACTCAGGCTCTTGGAGAGGTAGAAGTTTATTCCGGAGCTGTTTGCTTGCACTGATGGATTAGCTTGTAGAATTTACAGGGGGACATATTATAAATCACTGCTGAACTGACCTTTCTTTGTAAAATGGGAATCAAAAGCCAGACCTAATTTGCACAGGAGGTTGGGTGTAAACGATAAGCCTGTTGTAGCTGAAAAAGATTGTCAAGGCATTTGTCAGACATGGGTATTAAAGCAACGGATGTAACGAAAGTGGTGAGTTATAGCCGCAGATAGCACATATCCTGCACAGACTGCTTTTATTGACGAAGTATTATTACTATGTTCCAAGTCGTTCAGACCAAATGGATGCTGTGACTAAGTGCCCATAAAACTCACAAAATCTGTTCACAGTAATGATATGCATCAAGTGCGGGCTGAAAAGCTATTTTAAATTGAAACACTGTCCTTTTTCCACTTTCTAAAACCTAGAAGCTTCATTGCCAATGCCCTCGTAGACAAATTTATCCACGCCTGGGTTTTATGCTCATCATTGTAGGTGTTGTGTCGATATTATGGCGGCTCTTCAGAAAGACGCCCAACTGACCACCTGGTACTTGCTGAGAAACTCAGTTAAGGGCTGCTATTTCCCCGTTCCCGCAGACGAAACTTTAATTAGCTTTTAACTCCAGTTTAACAGCAATAAAAAGTAAAGAAAGAGATGATAAAGCTGGTAAGATGGACCTCTAGGCTGTAGGCTTTTATGTACCCTGCAACATTGCAACAGGCAGATGGATACCTCTTAACTTCTTATCAAGATAACTCACAAAGAGGAAATTCTGTCACCTTGTAACTCACACTATCAAAGGGGTACAAAATAAGGACAAACTCACTGAAATTTCCGATTTCCTCACAAAAATGTGCTCAATCAGGGAAAATATTTTCTGATTGTTTCTTTACAGTTCCCTTTTCAAACCTTACTAACACAGTCAAAAATTTACAAATCCTCTGGAAAGCCATCTCATGTTCAGGGTTTCTGTCGGGCCTTCATGGTTTCCATAGTGGCCAGGGAGCACAGAAGGTGCCCACTGTATTTCACACCAACTGGCAATTCCCTAGTTACTCAGGTGGAGACTAGGGGTTGGATTTTGACACCCCAACAGTCCATCCAGTATTAATCCACATGTTAATTTGGAGATGTTTTATGGTGGATGCCCTTCATGGCACATCTCCAGATGGACAATAGAGTGCAAGGGGTCTTGAACCCAGGACCTTCATGTTTAGAGGAACAGTGATAAATAAGATAATTATGGTTTGCATGCAATGGTGCTTTGGACCTCCATGACTGAATAATGAAGATGTGCACATCAGATTTTGCAGCTCAAGTTTATCAAAGGAAGTTTCGTGTTGGAGAAATGCACCATTCCAGATTTGAATCCAAACAGACTGCCATTTGAAGCTTTGTTGAAATTAGCCCAAACCATACTGATTAAAACCTAAACTGCAAAGGCTTTCCAATATTTGCAAAGAAGGACAGAAAGAAACTCACTCCAGGCTGGTGATTTTATTGCAATTTAACAAGCTTTTGGTAAAAGTTTGTGTGTTATTTCAACATAAATTTGAGGTTTTCATTTTCCTGGTGTCTTCATGCTGTTTCTTTTAAGGGGAAGTCCTGGAATCAGATCTGCCCTTGTGGATTCCAGAGCTCTGTCTGTGTCTTGCTCTTACTGAATAGTTTCTCGTTAGTGTCACCTGGTGTTTCGCAGAATATCACAACGGAGGCATGAAAGCTTTTTATTCTGTGCCGACGAGCACATGGCACATGTGACAACGCAAAAGTAGGACCAACGCCGGGACCCGCTGGAATCACGGACAAGTGGTGAAATAAAGGATCAGTAAATATTCTTATATGAAGTCATCAAGGTTATGCGAGGTGAACTGTGCCGGTGGTGAGGTCGCGTGTTGACAAAAAAGCGCCGTTTCACAGTACACAGCGCAAAGTGAATTTGGTGGCGGCGCCTTTCACGCGGAGGCCTCCCCCATCAATGGGTGATTAGCTGAAAGGACTTTCATATTATGGCCAAAGTTGCAGGGCTCCTTTCAGACAAGAATCTCGTAAAAGTTCGGGAGGTTCACTTTTCTCATTAGGTTGGAGTCAGCTTCGATTTCCTGTGCGAGCGTGGAGTGGCAGGCCTTGGGTGCCTGTTCTAAATGTAAATCATGGCTGAATGGAATTACACCGACAGTCAGACATCTGTATTTTAATTGGCCCCTGGCCACTACCCCCCGTGCTCCCCCGCCCATCCAACCCCCAAGCAACAGGCTCCCACAAAAACATTAATTTATAGCCCCGGCGAAAAGTATACACCTCATGTGTGCAGAACAAGGGGGAAAAGAGGCCTGTAGCCTACACGGCAAAAACAATTTTTAACAGATGAGATCACCGCTACCATCTCCGCTGTAGCATCAGCACGACAAGGCGGCTCAAAAATATTTCCCTTGGCCGATTCCTGTGGGTTTGGGCACCCTTCGCCTGCATGTGTTTGTTTTGACTGTAGGCTGCTTATTTTCACTATCAGCAATCTGGACGTGGGCTAATTGTGAGGGGAGCTGAACAGAACGCTCTCTTTCAGGACGGGGATTATTTGAATCAGTCCGCGTTAGGTGGGGGGCCGCCTTTTAACCTCGGCCAGTAGAATCACAGCAATTTGAAAAGCAACTTATAGGTGAAGTCAAGGTTAACAATGAGGCCATCAGCCACTTCTCATTCATAAAATATTCTTCTAAAATCGCTCACGCAGACTTTCGGGATGGGTTGTTTGGTTGTAAGTTTGGGAGAGACTTACACTCAGTTGTGATTTATATACTGAAAAAAAAATCTCACATTCATTATTAATAATAATAGCCGACTAACAATTTGATTGTTAGTTTCAGGAAAACTTCACAAGATGATGACGTCCTTCCTGCTAGACACATTTTTAATTCAATGACCTTTCGACGAATTCAATTCTGTATATATATACATACATCCATACAGTACCCTCCAAAAGTATTGGAACACTTGGTAATTCACACATTTTAATTTGCTTATTTCATTTCAAATACAAAAAAATAAAGTACCATACTGTTTGTATTTCTTCATATCTGATGGAAATAAAATCCAAGACATAATCAGTGACTTGGAAATGTTCATGTATCCATCCCCTGACTTCTCTGAAGAAAACTGATTATTTACAGATATTATACCAAAGCGTTCCATTACTTATGCAACCCATCATCTTGGCTTTTAGCGTTTTAGCCAAGGTATATCAAGTTATAGCGATTTGTTTCAGTTTAAGTTTAAGGAAGATAATTTTAGAAATTTTATTTGTTGTATCTGAAATGGCATAAACCAATAAAAATGTGTGAAATACCAACTGTTCCAATACTTTTGGGGGGCACTGTATATTATATATAACATACACACACACAAACTTTGCATGCACAAACCACTTCAATAATTGAGTATTAAATTTTGGCATTATTATGATTATTATTATTACATTCATTTACTTATGTTGATTAAGACGCTATAAATAATTGTGGGTGTGTGTTGTGTGTGCTAGTTGAAACCTGCCCTTTGTGTTCAATAGTTTTTTCTGTCATTCATGATTCCAGAACCAAGATTAAAATCTTACTGTTTTCCACTTCTCTGATGAGTGGCTCAAGTTCACATTTGGTGAAATCACACCATTTTTTGTCTCACAGTTCATTTTGCTGACATGTGTACAACAGTGACTTTTAGTGCAAACAGATGCAAGGATGTGTCTACATCCATTCATGTCCAGTGATGGGCAGAGAATCCGTCTCATGCACACTTGGACAATCTAATGATGATTGGCTTTATAACCCTAACCCATGAATCTGCACAGTTTTATGGATATGAAACGCTGTTACAGTAATGAATTTGATTGATTGTCCCCTTCCCCAGCTAACTACAATACCACAATGTGTCCATTTTAATTAAGGCCCATGTTTGCATTTCAGGACTTCCTTGAGCCTATTTTTCTCCCACATTTGTTGTTTCTAGATAGCATTAATTGCACTGGCATAATGTTTGATGCTATGAGCTCTGGGCTGGAGAGATGAAGTATAGGACCTGCAGTCAAAAATATTTATATGTAAATTATTTTTAGTTTTTCTTGGTTTTTGGACTGGCATATCTAAACCATGTAAGGTTTTTTTTGTTGATGGTGACATCTAAAAATAAATCACATTATATCAGGACTAATTAGATGAACAGCAGTGGAGGACTTTCCCTTGTTTTCCTTTAAAACCATGCCAAGTGTGGAAGGTAAAATCATAGGTGAAAGATACATGGACACATACACATGATGAGGAGAAACCAGAAGGATGTGCTATAATTCAAATGCAACCTCAATGTGTTGTTGGTTTATAATGACAGAAAACCACAGGCAACCGCAGAAGCCTCGGTTGTGTTGAAGGAAAGATTTGGTAGGTTGCGTTGGAGCTGAGAGCTGAGGCCTCTGATGGATTTATGGATAATGGGTTTATTGTATGAGCTAATTGTTCCAGTATTGAGACTGCATGGTGTGTTTGGAGAAAAGGGATTAGCCTGATCAGTCTATCCAACAGAGGAATGTGTGGCAGGAGCTCAACGTTCAGCCTGGAGGACAGTCAGAGGCAACATCTCATCTATAGTTTGGTGTAAAACAGTACGCCGGCGATGACGCGAGCAAGACGTGACGACAGATGACACATGGCAAGTTCTGATACTATCTTTGAGTGTGTCTTGTTCCTACAATACCATCAGACAACCACAAGAAGACAAAGGACCGAGTGCTGCGACTGAGCCGAGGGCTAAGTGGAAACAGCTCAGAGCTGAGATCTCTCCTGAATTTACTGCGTGGGAATAATTGCATGGATTTTCTTTTGTTCGTCTACTTTCTTTTTAGCTTTTATTTATTTCCCTTAAGTTTGTTCCCCTAATCTACCATTTGCCACAGGATTTACATCCCAGTATTGAGTACACCAAGAGAGCCACTCAGCGGAATAAGTCCATTACTCACTCAATTACTGGAACAGCACGGCCTGCTGGGCCGGGTTTGAGAGAAGCAGGAAGGACGGTTCTGTGGCTACTGCAGGGTTTTAGTATGTCAACGCTGTTGGCTAAATTCAGCTCTGTGTCATTCTGCAGCTTCCGTCTCCTAACCAGTGAGCGGTGGGCACCATGTATTTAGGCCGCTTTGATTGCACAAGTTATTTGTCATTTACGTTGGTATGTGGTGATGAATATTAACATAATATGCCCTTCCCGGGGCATTTTGTTGTTTTTAGCTGTATGTACTTAGATACTTTAATTACAGAAGAGGAAAATGTGATTTATTACAGTGTGCAGCACATTGCCGTCTCCCCGGGGCGCTGGTGAACAGCTTGCCATTGTTGCAATCTGTGTGATACTGACAAGCTAACATACTGGGTCTCTTCTGTATGAAACCTTATATGGAGCAATCCCTGGTAAAATTATTTGCTTTGTGTGGGAATCCTGGGAGAACAGGCACACATTCATATATCATAGCCCTCCATCCCATTGTTTATTTCTCTAGTGTAGCGCGAGAGCTATCGACCGCCATCTTCACTTTCATCTTCATATCGTATAGCCCGGACTTCCTCCCGCTTAGTTTGTACAGACATCTGGTAATGTGGACTTTAGGCCAGGGGCCCAGCTCAGGAGAAAAGATATGTGGAGAGAAAAAGAGGGAGAGGTAAAGATAGACAGGAAAGAAAGGGAAGAAGAGGACGTGACAGAAAGAGAGAGAGAGGCGAGCGTGGGGATGCACACATGCAGCATAAATCATCACCGATCCAAAGATAATAGGAAATGGCAGCCCCCACGTCTGCTAAATCGAGCCGCTGCTTCTTCAGTCTATTCAGTAATTGCACAGAGTGCTGATCGGGTTGTTTTGTAGCAGCTGCAGAATGCTAAATGAAAATGACAATGAACAGAAAAGCAGAACGTCATGTTGTCTGTGAGCTAACTTTAGGGGCAAACAAGGAGAGTCTGCGCCAATCGTGGCCATCAGGAGGTGGAACAGGGTGCACAGATTGGCTCTTGAGTTTTAGCCAACAGGGAGGGTGCTTATTGGTGCAGGACTATTGCAGAGGTGTCATGGCCTGGTATGCAACTGTCTAGCATCAGAGTCGTATTGCTATTGTTCTTTTTGTTTGCTTGTTGTTTTTTTTTTTTTTTGGATAACTTCTTGAGATTGTGTGTGATCCTTTCACCTAATGTTGCTGGTGTTCACATCACAGGAGATTTCGCTCACAAAAATTTTGAATATTGCAAAGAAAAGCTTGTTGGAGTGCGGTGGCTTATTGCCATACATAAGGTGAAACATTCACTGAATGGGGTGTATGTGAGAAATTTTTGCATCACTAAATTTTAAGGTCATAATCCCATAGTAATTTTCCAGTGGTATTTTAATATATTAAATTACCAGTCTGTTGATTATTCTTACAATTGTTTAGTCAAAAACCATTATAGGGTGGCAGTTGTAGCTTTTCACAATCCAACACTACAGTTTCAAATGCCTGGAAACTGAAAATGCATTAGATAAAGTTGTGATGAATAAATTATTATGATAGTTGTAAAGAAGCATTTTCTGTCAAGAATCAACTTATTAAAAGAAGGAACTCTTTGAAATAACTCAAACACTTTGAATTTTCATACCTTTTTAAAAGGTTTTTCTTATAAAAGGTATTTTACATCTGGAAATTATGACCTTAATCAAACCATTTGATTTTTAACAAATTATGTTGGCTATTGAAAAAGCACTGTGTCGAAACAGTTTATTGCTTTTAACATTTGGCATGCATTTTAATTGTTTTTTTATGTAAAAAAAAAAAAAAAATTCTATGACAAAAAGCTAACCCTTATCATTTGATATATATATATATATATATATATATATATATATATATATATATATATATATATATATACACTGCTATCATAATTTCATAATCATTTTATGTTGTTTTATTTTATTGTTTATGGTCTGCAGTCAAAAAAAATTCCTCCCTCTTCTAAAAGGTCCTTGGAGTACTTTCTCCCCTTTGTACAGGGTTGTAATTTAAATATAAACACTACATTGTGCGGATAGTTGCCTTTAAGCCTTTAAGTTAAACTGTTCTTAACTTGAAAACGCATATTAATTTCAATACCCCATTAAAAGATGGTGCTCAACAAATGTGGTTTTGTTGTGAGATTATTAAAACTAATTCTGCCCCACTGAACATAAACAAAAGTGGATTGACAGTTTACACTCAACTGCATGACAAAACCAAAGGACAAATCTGTGTGTTTCAAGTTATTAACTTCTTATTTGGGGAGCAACAGAACAAGCTAGCTAGCAGTGCCACACTGCCAAGCCAGCTAGCTCGGGTAGTTAGCATGCAGCTAACTAATGAGCCATTAAGCTTGTTTATGAGGAAGCAAAGTCATCTGATAAGTTTCATCAGGTGCATTTAAGCTGCTGCCCAGTTAATTATTATTTAACTAAATTGTTAAAACGTACCGGTGACTTCATATTTATGTACGACGGGCTATTCACCAGCAATGCAGTCTCTACTTCTTATCAACACCTGCCCAATTTGCTACACCAAATTAAATTTGAATTCCTTAACTCATCAAGTAATAATATACGACCTCTAAGAAGCTAATCAGCTGAACCAAAAGGGATTTTCTTTCCCATGAACAAAGGGCCACAAAGGGAAGCAGGTGCAGAGATACATAGTAGACCTACTTCAACTATGTTTGCAGAATACATATTAATACTTATAAGTGTCTTACATTTGCAAAAAATAGTTTAGCCATGCTGCACATGCACAAGCTGATGGAATAAGAAACAGTATGTAGGCATTCAGCAGCCTGTCTCAGCTCTTAATCCACCCGGGTTTCAATCAGCCTCTCTTAAGGCTGAAGATTGAGGTTTCTTGGAACGTTATTCCTTCATCCGATTGAAAGTTGGGACAAATGGAGGAACGGTCTGAAGTGGGTTTGCGCCTGTTTCCCTTAAGAGCTTGGATGCAAAGACAATTACAGAGCTGTGGGAACTGTGATCGAAACGAAAACCGCTCTAAGTCCATGTGGGATGTTTTGCCTTCTGCTAATCTCGCCTTCCCAAGTAGAGCACAGTTTGAGATGGTCCAAAGAAAATGCTTTGCTGAGTGAGAAACCCTTTGTTCTGTTTGTTTCTTTTTGTTACAACTAACCGTCTTGATTTTTAGAAAACGCGTTACGCCATTTGAATAAACTTTTCAAAGCTTGCATTTTCCGAGCCTATATTTAACCTTTAGCAACTCAGAAACACTAACATGAATAGTGTTCATTTATTCAATCACAAACCAATTCAAAAACTGGGAGTTTCAAGACAAAACACCGTCAGTTTTGATGCCACGGAACCTTTTCATGTTTTGCTCACAATGAAATGTTGATTTTTGCTAAATGATAATCAAGCAGGTTGAGAGTGACCTCATGTCCCCAACATAGAAACAAACCCTTGGCAACCAGCTTTTATGGAAATTACACACTAGATTTGTAATGTCTTCAGTGATTCCATTTATTGCAGTATATAAAACATCATAATTTGTTGCCTATTTAAAAAAATGTAGAATTTCTCAGGGTGATGGACAGATCTGGTTCAGCTGTGATGTTGAACAGAGTTCAGCTTTTATGGTTTTAATGCATGTTTGAAAGCTTCGGGCTTCTTTCTCTTACATGTACAATCAATCACGTTCCCATTTGTCAGATTCCATGAAGAGTATCAAGGGTTAGGTTACAGAAGGTTATCTTCAGTGGGGTTCCATTATCTCATCATTTTAAGATCTTCACAACATGAAATACCTGTAGCTGCAAAATGAGGCATATCTTACTCCCACACTGCTTAAAAGCAAAAGGTTCAAGATTTCTCATTTCAGTTAGTCAGTCCTCTTTAGATGAGACATTCAGTATATCATCTGTTTGAAATTCATAAAATCAAAATAGATCCTGGGTAATTATTTCTGAGTTTGGACCTTATAAATAGAGTTGGCTGTCCATCATTGCATCAACATTGATGGCTTTGAAGTCTAGCCACATCGTAATCAAATTGGGTTATTGATATTACACTTTAAGTAGAAAAGAAGAATCCCTTAATGCATCTGTCTGTGCTCATATCAGGTTCAAACATACATTAGCCATCTTAAAAGTGATTTTTTTTAATCCTCAAAAACATAAAGTTACAAAAGCTATTCCAAGTTCATTTCCAGGATTATAAGAGCGTTAAATCTCATTACAATGCAGCCCATTCTTTAAAATGCTGCTTTTCTTTGTGCAGCTGTCTCTTCTACAGTGTATATTCAACAAACCACCTGCTTGTAAAAGTATATAAAAACAGGAATGGAAAAAATTGCACCAGCATAATTTGTATTTTATTACGTTATTTTTCTTATTTTATCACAAGATGAGTCATATTGAGAGATTCCAAGTATTACTTAAAAAAATACTAAGGTATATTTGAGATACTTAGTCCTAATGATGACCAAATTACATTTGTAAGACACAGACTCGATGTTTGTAAGCCATAATTATGCCATGCTTAATCAGAATTCTGAGATACAAGATTGTTATATCATAAGCATATAATAACAACAAGTCATACTTGGGAGTTATGAAGTAGGAATTATGAAATACAAAATTTAAAAGTTAGTTAAATGTATAAAATCATACGTTATGAATGTCAAATACTAAATCATAATTATAATTATGCAAAAAATCCAATTTAACACTTGACAAGCCATAATTACTTGGTAACAAGTCACAATTAAGAGTACTTTAGTCATTTAAGGTGATAAGGCATAGATGTGGCATATTCAAATAAAATTTGGATTTGTTGAGTCCTACTTACCAGATGCTAACTCCTAATTATGATAGCCATAAATTCAAGCTATTAAGTCAGAATTATGATATACTAAGTCACGGTTATAAGATAACAAGTCAGAATGACTTGATAATAAGCCTTCATAAAGAGTGCCTCCTTCATGATGTAATAAACTATAATTGTAGCATATTAATATAAAATTTGGATTATTGAGTCATGATAATGAGATATGCATATGAATGTCAAATACTGAATCATAATTATAATTGTGCAAAAAATCCAATTTAACACTTGACAAGCCATAATTACTTGGTAACAAGTCACAATTAAGAGTACTTTAGTCATTTAAGGTGATAAGGCATAGATGTGGCATATTCAAATAAAATTTGGATTTGTTGAGTCCTACTTACCAGATGCTAACTCCTAATTATGATAGCCATAAATTCAAGATATTAAGTCATAATTATGATATACTAAGTCACGGTTATAAGATAACAAGTCAGAATGACTTGATAATAAGCCTTAATAAAGAGTGCCTCCGTCAGGATGTAATAAACTATAATTGTAGCATATTAATATAAAATTTGGATTTATTGAGTCATGATAATGACATACTAATTCTCAACTGTACAACATTGTCTTGTAATTAGTAGTAAGAATAGTGCAGAGGTGCTGAATATGTATGTGCCATCTTCACCGGGCTTCTTGTAATTATTACTTGACACCTTATTGTTATGCAATATCTTGCAATTATAAATTGTTATTTCAAATAAATAGTAATGAGGACGATGAAAGCATGTGGACCTTTTCTATTGGAGGACAGATGCTTTTCATCCTGTAAATACAGCCATACTTTCACATCGGCTATTAATTTAATTTCTTTAATTACTACTTTCTGCAAATGTGACCTTAGACGCCTGGACACCAGTTAGCGGAGAAATGCAAGCCAAGCAATCAATAGAGTGCAGTAAACATTTGGTAATGGATCCCCAACCCAAACTGAAGTGATACGCACAAACCAGATGAGTTACTGTAACGACCTTTGACACACCAACATAAATAAGAGAGAAGATGAATTTACAGAGCTGCTTTTTATCTGCCTCTGAAACCACTCAGAGATCAAGAGAGGGAATTCACGTCCCTCCACTCATGAATGGTGCAATGAGGCAGCGGTGCACGATTATTTACTGTAGTGTTCCGTAGAGGTGTCAGCAGACTCAGCGCGGTCATAAGGAGAGCGAGATCTATGATCAGAAAAGAAGGTCCAGAGGCAGGTGTGGAGAACTGGATAAGTAGAAAGATCAGGTCCAGCCACCATCTACAAGAGGTTTTCAGGGCAATGGATACCGGATTTTTGTGCTTTATGGGGCTGGCATTTCTAAACCATGTATTGGGATAAAAGTTGCTGATTTTTGGTATGAAGGAAGCACATGAGGACCTCCAACAGACCTGAGTGGCTGGCAGAGGGTTTGGAAGGCTTCAGCGTTTTCTTTCAGCTCAGCTTTTCTGAGAGGTCAGGCTCTGGTTGTTTAAAAAAAAAAAAAAAAAGGGATGAACACGCTCAGATCAAACTGTGTGCATGGTGTGCACGTGCGCATGTGTGGATGTGCACGTGGCACAGTAAATTTAAGGAGGCAGAACGAGAGCGGATATAAATCACAGTGCCACACTGTAACACGTGTGGGCTTCACTCAGCGAGGTATACATGCACTTCTTTTATTGTGCACTTCTGGGTCTTTTATTTTTTTAAAGAAACGATGACAGGTGTGGAGTGGAGGGAGGCGGTGACTCACACGAAAGCAGGAAGAGACACGAGTGGGTGTCTGGTGAGTTCTCAGGTGTGCCATTCATTACTCAGGGATGCGAGCGAGCGGCGTGCAGGTGTTAAGTGAAAATGGGCATGAAAAGTACACGTTTGTTTTCCTGGATGGTCACAGTGAAGATGCATGACAACATCAGACAAACAGAGTCTGCTCATTCCTTCAGAACTTTATTCAATGTTGCATTCAAGATGTTAGTTTTCTTATGTGCATATTCACTTCTATAGCACTTGTCTTTGGTATACTAGTGCAGCAGATAACTGAAACAATCGTGCAAATGGTGATACAAGCACCAAAGTTGGCACAAATACTCCTTAGACATTACTCTTTTGAAAAAAAACGACTGGCCACTTGAATTTTCAATAGGCTGCCAGGTAGGAGTCAGTTGAAGAATTACACAGGGGTCAAAATTAAAAATGCTCAAATCATTTTGAAAACTACACCACATTATTTGTCTGATCGTAAAGATTCCAAAAAGGTATAGTTTGGGCTATCTATGACTGAATGATCAGAGGTTATGGAGTAAAAACAGCAAAAAATGGTGACAAAGGTCAGTGTCAGTTTGTACAGGGGTCAAAACCTAATTTTGGTAAACCGTGGTGTAAATTATTGGTTGAGCTAATAGGATCAACAAATGGAATAGTTTTGATTGTGTTGAATGTTTGGTCTCCAAAGTAAAGGTCAATGTCCATATGTTACCCCGTAACATGATAACTAAGCATGATACATGGTCCAAACTATTCATTTTTAAAATCCTGTTACGTCAACTAATAATTTGTATCATTTTTTTTTTTTTTTTTACCAAAACTGGACCAACTTTAAATTTGTAATTCTTCATTTGACCCCTACCTGGCCCCCTATTGAAAATTCAAGTGGCCAACCGGTTTGTTCAAAAGAGTAATGTCTAAGGAGTATTTGTGCCAACTTTGGTGTTTGTATCACCATTTGCACAAATTTGCTCTAAATATTCTCTTAGCCGCTGCACTACCAGGTGTCTTATTGGGTAGGGTGGTGGCCAAGCAATGTGTTTGCTTTCAAAGCAGAAGGTTTTCAGTTCAAGACCCACCTGTGCTCATTCTCCATCTAATTGCGTCAGGAAGGGTGTCTGGCATTAAACAAATAAACATGCAGATCCATCTAGGATTTGAAAAGGGAAGAAGACAAAAGTACTTACTGGACCAAGTGTCTTCAGAGGATCTTTGGGTATCACTGGTATAACTTTGTGTCCAACTAACGGTTACTTGGGGTGACTGAGATGCGGTTAAGCTGCAGTGCTGTACAATATTTTGGCTATGTGGCATGTTTCTTGGGACCTGATCCAGTATTCAGGTCATCATCATCATCATTATTATTTCCCTCTAGGTGCATTGCCAGCCTTGGGTTGCTCCTGACTGTATGGGAGGGGAAACCTGGCATCCATCAGTCACTTGTAGGCTGTTTTGTCCATCAAAAGATTTCTTGCCTGAAAAGTATCAACACCCAGGAGTTTCTCATCCTTACTCCAGACTTTCCACAGTGTTCCATCATCAAAAAGCACCTGCTTTTGGAGTACATCGTTATACAGTTGACAGATGTGTCCAATATATGAGATGTTGGCAGGAGTAGAAATAGTGGAGGGGAAGCGTGTTGGTAATGTGATGCAGATGTTCATTTGAGATCTTGAAGCCTCTGTGTTCAGTTCTCAGTGTTGAGGACCCCAGTGGCTGAAGAAGACCATGGGGATTTGCATGTTTCACCAAGCTGTGGCAACTAGATGGTTACTTTCATGGACCATTTATATGCCTCAGGGGTTGCCATCCAGGACTCAATGTGGTTCCATGATGTGGTGGATGTGGCACCAGTGAAAATTCCCAGACCTGACTTGGTCATCCACACAGAGTCTTGATCGTCCAACTTCTCTCTGACTCCACCCTTTAAAAAGAAGGTTTTGACCCAAGTACATTTATCAGTTCTGGAGCAGTGATAGAACCGCTGAGTCTGACCCGAAAATCGGGCATTGATTGGCTGACAGCTCTTACGCCATGACTGCAGCAGAGTTGTTGAACAGACATGTTGATGGTCAGTTATTTCAGAAATTGAAAAAGCAACACTCCAACCGTCGCGCAGTTTCAAACAAAAATGAAAAAAAATGAATGTTGCAGGTTTTATTGAAGTATATGTTGCGCAACAACTGACTCACCATTGCCACAGCTACCTCTGATGGGCACAATCAAATGGTTGATGGGTCCCTGTTTTTGTGCCTGATTCCTTTGGTGGTTCTCACATACTGGGAGAAAGCTGAATCTACCCCCCAAGGCCAATGCCATGTCAAACCTGTTCTCATATTCCAGAATTGTACCGGGGTCTTTTTTTTTTTTTTTTACTACGCTGAGACTTTTTTCCATTTTATCTTTGTTCATACGTTGGGAATCCTTTCCATTTCTGTGGATCATGAAACGCTGTTGCCCATACTGTGACATCACTAGGAATTTTTTAGTAAATGTGCTAAAATTATCCTACAGGTGGGCTACAGTTGTGTTTGCATACATCACATGGTACAAGACCAATGCATTATGTAAAGTACATCATCACACCACACGAGCGCACATTTGTGGCACATCAGTTCTTCACGCACCGGTTTGTCACAGATACAGACCGTGAACTTCCGGAATGCGCATCCGTGAACGTGAGAATGAAGCTTGAAATCTGGCTGGAGCCAAAAAATTGCAGCCTTGTGTTTGATTCTTTATGAATAAATGCAACAAGTTCACCAATCAAACATTTCAGATTCTGCTTTTTTTAGAAAGTCACACCTGTGGAACTGATTTACAAACACTGCCTCTGACATGAAAAAGCTGTACACGTCTGTCGATCTGACCTCAGCTGGATAGAACGTGAATGTAGTGGAGTGTTTTAGATGTTGGAAATATGCTTCTTCAGTTTGATGGTAGCAGATGTCCCCTCCACCATCTGCACCACAGCGATTTTGCATAGACTCAACACAAGGATGTCAGAGAAACCTGCACTCATCTATTCAGCACCCTCAAACAATTTTACTAGCTGGATTATTTTATTTGATTTTCTAATCTGTGCGGCGGAGTAGAAGTGCTATTGATTCCCGCTTGATGCAGCTCCAGTGTCAATAAGAGCCAATACTAATCAGGCTCGGAAAATCGACCTTGAGATCAGCCTGTGGAGTTATTAATATTATTGCCACTGAGCTCTCCGGTTCCTCAGATATGCTTGTTTGCATCACAGCTGCTAATAACCCTGACAACCTGAACAGGCTGAACACCTGAAGGGGGTCAGGCCTGCTGCCATATCCTTCTAACCCAATCAGCATCGGCACAGATTCCCGGCATTGAGCACTCGTCCGTGGGGACGGTGTTGCTTTGAGTAAACCAGCTGTGTGCACCAGGAAACCAGAGGAAAGGATTAAGAGGGAGATTGTCCATTAATAAGTTTAACATAATCAGCAAAGCAGGAAATCAGAGCTTCTTTGGACACAGTTTGTGGGACAATTAGAGCCAGATGAGATGGGGCAGATGCCGTTTGATAGCAATGACACTTAGCTGTCCTCTGAGGAGTTATGGCTGGATAACAGCAATACATTCAGTTGCAACATGATTCCCAGGAAGCCGGCCCTCCCTACAGGATGCAGACGATGACTACGAGCTCATAACATGACCTGTGGAAGGGCTTAGTCAGCAAACACTCCCCCGTCCTGACCTCTGCCTTGGTTCCATCCGTCTTTTCTCTCAGAGAGGAGGTTTAGCAAACCTAAAGTCATCTCCGGTCCTGGATGAAACAACACGACCACATCCCTGGACGTTTACTTTTTCTGGCCTGTTTGGCAAAACCCTCATCTTCCTCTTTCACCAAGAAAACTAGTGCTTCTGTGTTCTTAGTTTGTATTCCAAAAATACTATTATGAAAACTATTATCCCATAGCCCACAATTGTTAGAGTGCTTAACAAAGAGGAGCTGATTAGTTGGTGGTGAACTTTGATGCACTAGATCAATCAAAAAAGCAACCTCGTTTTGCCCTTGTATAGCCCCGTAGACGTGTCTGCCACCTGCTGGATGTTAATGGATGCGCGATGGATTACCAAAAATTCCAAACAGCTGCCCGACTTCACATCACGTGAGCATTATGCTACGGCCACATTAGCTACAAATGATGGTGACAAGCAGTTGGCTTTGTCACTTGATGGGTGTTCCTGGAGCGTGCACCCTCCATCTCCGTAAGATGTCTTGTAAATCCCTTCAGAGGTGTTATGTGGTTACAAAAACAGTGTTTTTAAGTTTAGATGTGCTTATTTCTCACTAAAATTTACAAAACCTAGAAGAGGTGATGGTCTAGTGGTTAAGGTGTTGGGCGTGAGACCAGAATATCCTTGGTTCAAATCCCCGCCTGACTGGAACATCACTAAGGGCCCTTGGGCAAGGTCCTTAATCCCCTATTGCTCCCGGTGTGTAGCGAGTGCCTTGTATGGCAGCACCCTGACATCGGGGTGAATGTGAGGCATAACTGTAAAGCACTTTGAGCGTCTGATGCAGATGGAAAAGCGCTATATAAATGCAGTCCATTTACCAAACATATTAGATTTATACAGAATCACAGTCGTTTTGGTGTGTATTCCACCATCTTGGATTATTTTGTTCTAAAGAGCAACCAACTGACTCTATATTGCATATTCACTTGAATTGGCAGCCGCCATGCCGTGTTGCTCAGTATTTGCATAAAATAGATTCCATGTCTATTTTTGGCCTCGCCTAGCTGGAGGCAAAGCGATCGTTTTCTCTTGGCACTGCAAAATGCCCACTCTCATTGAAAATTAATGGTAAGTCATGTCTTTGCCTCCACTGCTTGCTATTGCTCGTAGCTAATGTGGCTGTACCTTTAGCTAGCAACCTAGGAACTGCTGGGAGTAACTTGATGCCCAATACGTGGGCAACTACTGGCTAAAGTTTACAACAGAATGGGAAAGCAAAACCAAAAGTAAAGAATGGATAGAACGTGTGGCTCGGGACAAGAAGTAAACTTTTCGTCTGTACTGCAAATTACTGATGGCAAACCTGAAGGACTGCTCAGAACATTTTGTAGCATGTGCAGTATCCATCTTCTGAAGTACACATCTAAATGATGAATCACGAGGGATCTCATTCTGTCACCAATTGTTTTGAATTGGTCCACTTGATTTGATCCCTCTACAGTAATAAAAAACAAAAAAAAAAGTGACTTGGATCTCAGTGTTTTGATTCTTAAAAATAACAATGAAAAGGCAAAAGTTGCATTATTTATGGAACGGCTGCAGTCAGGGTCTGGATGTGAACGTGCATTGCTTGTACTAACACTGGCAACATATTCTGTCTGAAGGTAGCCTGACATTAAACATGTCACATCTGGCCTGAAGACAGCCCCTCTGAGAACCATCGGAGGTTATCTTCCATGAAAGCTGCCCTCCACATGTGCACAGATGATGGTCACGCTGTGAAGATTTCTGTATTTCCAGGTCTGCGGGGGAAAGATGCAGCATTGTTGTCAACGTGGCCCCCTGGGGGAGAAGGAGGGATCTTTTACACGCTGTGGTTTTACTGTGAAACATCTTTCTTTCTGCAGTGACAGTGTGGCAGACAGCAGGAAACACTTATCTGCAATTTTTTGGAAGTTGCAGGTCTTCAGATGATGGACGAATGCCCCTCCGGAGTGCAGGTCTTAGAAAAGGCAAAGGGCGAAACACCCTGTTAAAATATTATTTCCTTTGCATGTCCGATATGATCTCTTTTGCACTCTGTTCACATCTTTTTCTTGTCATCCTCGCTTTTGTTCCCTCCACATGCTCTCTCTCTCTCCCTCTTTTCCTCCACTTCTTTTTTCCTGGGGAAGAAGGTTTAAAAAGCTTGTTCAGAAAACCGCAGCAGCAGCTGCTGATTGGCTCCTTCCGTCACAATCACTCCATTATTATGGCATCTATGTAACATATTTCTGCCCACAAGATGCATCAATCAATCAGCAGTCGTCCCTTTTTTTTAATCTCAGGATTACTTTACGACCCACCTTGAACTGATTTTGGCTTTAACTTCAAAAGCACTAATGATGGCTCCTTTCCCAGAGGAGGATTTGGGGATCTTCTGGATATTGTGCATGCGGGAGAATTGAAACCATCCTCACACCTTCTATAGTGTCACATGCACATTCACTTGCACTGCTCCACGTCCCCGCCTTCTTTGTGAGTAATCTCATGAGTTATCACCTCTTATCAAGGCCGAGCGTTCTAGTCCTGGTGCTGCGCCGTCCACAATCCATCACGGAGGTTTGTGTTGCTGACTGGTACTGGACTCTCACTGCGGCTCGGAATTATGAATCGTAATCATTTCCAAAAATCATTGGGAGCGACGCACTGATTTGCCAAAAGTACACAGGCGAGTACTGATTATGCAATGTTGCTTTTCTACACATCTGCTTCGGTTCCAAAAGAAACATTATCCAGTTTCAGGAATGAGGCCAGAATTTTTCTAAGAGGGGTTCTGCAATCAGCCTACCAAGCGTTAAATGAGAGCGAGCATAAGATACTCGTTAAACACAAAATATTTCTTTTAATAATGAATATGTGTGTTTTTAAATTGGCCAAGTGGTTAGTGCGCTTGGTTTCAGCGCAGAAGGTTCCCGGTTCAAACCCCCACCAATGCTGAACAATGCAAGGGATTACTGGAGTGACAACCAGAGGAGAAAAAAATTATACCAAAAACAGAATCCTCAAATGCAAAGATCATGTGATTGATCATTGTTATTAATTACTTTTAACTATGGCTTTCCACAGTAGCCAAAAGTCAAAAATAGTGCGCTTTTCACAACCAGTCTCACGGATTGTCTTGATTCAGCAGCATGAAATATACGTTAATTTATTGGTTCATCATATTGTCATGAAAAGTGCACAATTTTCATCATGGCAGCACAAATTTATTCTAATTCATTCTGTGATGGCTGCAGGTAATTAAAAGTGCAGTGAGGGGGTCAGGGGTGGTTAAGGTTAGGGTTGGGGTAGGAGTAGGGTTAGTAGTGAGTTAAAAAAAAAAAAACCCAGTCACAAAAATTTGAATCATTTCATGACGGGGGGCCAAAAAAATGTGAGACTGGGCTGGCTTTTCAACAGTGTTCATTCTGTGAGTTGTTGGTGATATTGTCTGTCACATTATCATTTTATTGTGATATTTGTTTGCTAGTTGCTTGAAATTAGCATGACCGCCAGTTATATTTTATCTCTAGAGCCCGAAGGTCATCAAAAATACAAGAAAAAAACTCAAAGTCATGGCATCAATTTCTGGGCTTTTAAAAACACCATCTTTCACTCCGGTGCTTTTAAACTTCCTGTGAATAATCGTGTTGGTATCTCGACATTTCTCAGTTGAGTCAAAAGTCTGTCACCTCAGAACAACCATCTCTCAATCGTCAATTTTTGTTTTTTATTGAACATTTGCAAGGATAGGGCCATGCTTGGTGCAGCCCTGAAAATAAATACACTGAGGTTCCAGAACTGTGTAAAGGCATCAATGCAAGATCTTCCACTGAAAAACATCAAGATCACAAATAAACCAGGAGAGAAAGTCAGCCGGACTTAGGAGTGGCTGACGGGAATCTAACATCTGTTTTGTTAATTAACTGTCCCATCATCAGACTCTGATTTCAGGTTTTGGACATATTCTTGACATGAGCTCATCCTGCTCTTGTTTTGTTTGGACACTCTCCTTCCTGTCACGCCTGGCTCACTTCCTCAGCCCGTTAACTTCACGCAGAATCACTGTCACCTGCTCTGCATCTGTAATCAAGAGCGAAGTTTAAAAACTCACCTCTGGCTGCATCACATTTCTGCTTCACACTCCTCTTCAAACCGGGTTGATTCCAGATGTTCTTTTATTTTTCCTCTTCTGTTGTGTGATTTGCATCTTACTTGTTGTGGGTTTTTTAACGTTTCACATTTTGCACAGCTGTCACCACTTTCTTAATCCAAACTGTGCTTTGAAGCATGACTGTAGTCCATAAATGAGCAGATGGCTCTGTGTGACACGCCCAGTGGGCGTGGCAAGCAGCAGCTTCTTTTCATTTAAAGAAACAGGTGTTTCTGATTTTTAATTAAGGAGAACTGTTGGTTGTTATTGATGACAAAGTTCCACATGTTTAATTTTAATGGCATTTGGCTGCATTTTTTTTTTTTTAGAAAATGTATAAAGAAAAATTTGGATTAGCTGAAACTTAGTACATTAACTTCCATCCCTGTGTTAATTGTTAACTGATTGCGAACACCTTAACTTTCAGCTTCTTATAAACAGATGAGATTTTTGTCCGTCAGGTGAAATGGAGGTGCTGCTGTGACAAATTCTAAAAGAAGCAGCAAAAAAGATCTACATAAATAAGATGGATCTGTAACTTCTGACCGTTTATAAACAAACATGATTTTCTTTTTAGTAGCCCGGAGAAATTTTAGAAAATCAAATATTTGTTTCATTAACAAAATAAAACTTTATCACCCTAACACCAGTAACCTGAAGAAAAGGCATGCACATGGTGTGTGTGCATGTAGTCCATGAGGCAGTAGTAATTGTGAGCTAATCTGTACCCTTTAAAAGGAGGATTAAACACCACTTACAATCCAAGCTCAGTATAGAATGGCCTACACAAATATGTATGGTAGCCACCCCAGGGTGACAGGGGTCAATAAACAATTACACCGTTATCAAAATTCAGAAATGCTCCACTCACATTAAAAAGTATACTTCATTATTTGCCTCATCATTACTATTCTAAAAAGGTATAGTTTGGACCATTTACGAGTGAATGTTATGGGGTCAAAACAGCAAAAAAGTGACCAAAGTAAATCTGTACAGGGGTCAAATGTTAAAGTTGCTCTAAATATTGTAAAAAGTGATAAATTGTTGGTTGAGCAAATAGGAATAATAAATGGAATAGTTTTGACTGTCTTACATACTTGGTCTCCAAAGTAAAAGTCAAACAAGGTCCACGTCCATTGGCTTCTAGGACATGACATATGTATCCTGTAACATGATACCTAAACATAACTATTCCTTCTCTAAGCCCTATTAACCAGTAATTTGCATCACTTAAAAAAAAAAAAAAAAAATCGGAGCAATTTTAACTTTTCACCGCTGTACAAACTGAAATTGGCCTTTTGTCACCATTTATGTGGTTTTTGCCACATAACTCCATAACATTCAGTCATAGTACGTGCAAAATATACCTTTTTGGAATAGTTATGATCAGACAAATAATGTCTTATACTTTTCAGTATGATTGAAGGATTTTTCAGTTTTGACAACTGTGCAATTCATTGACCCCTACCTGGCTACAGCCACCACCCTGGGATGGCCACCATACATATTTCTGGAGGTCCTGATACACTGAGACTACATTGGAAGTGTTGGTTAGACCCCTTTAAGTAGTACCAAAAACCTGCTTGGCCCATGGACTAATACATATTGTTTATGCACAAGGCCAGACGCAGCACTCAACACTGTCTGATCTCTACTGTCCCAGAACGAAGGTGGTTTTTCTGGGGGGAGGGGCTGTCTGGAAACATTGCAGGTCAATTTCACTATTTGTATTTCATGTTTGTAACATCAGCTCTGTGTGCTTTTATTGACTACATTTTTATAGTAAATTCTTATGAAGGCCAATAATCCATTGCAAACATTATTATAATTGAAATTTGAGTTAGGCTGGAAAGGTTTTGAGTGAGCGGCTGACCATACTTTGTGAAAGCATATATTATTTGCAGCCATTATAAAGCAATCTGCGCAGCTAATTTGGAGCTGAAACACAAGGAAACTTCAACATGTGCTGTTAATAAAATATTATTTTTTTGCACATCTGTGAAACCAGAGCAGGCAGTCATGTGCCTGACCAGGTTGAAGTTGCGGTTTGGATAAATGAGTTTTTACAGCGTTTGCTCAAATCTGGCTTTTGTTGTGCAGCTAATTTCTGCTCAAATCAGTGGAACGTGAACACATGTCCCTCTGCTTTTGGGCAACACAGTGAAAATAATGACAGAAACGAAACCCGCTTGTATTTAGATTTCACCTCGGTGCACTCAGAAGCCGCCTGACGCCAGCACCACAGGGCGTCTGGTCTCTGCTCAACCCCCCCACCCCCCAATGTCTGACCACCGTCCCCCGTGACACCCAAAGCACATGCATGTTTTTCCCGCAGTATTACTCTCATTGCCTTGTGAGTAGTCTCCAGCTCTCATGCGGCTCAATGCAAACAGGAGGTCTGATGGGAACATTAATCGGTTCAAACCCCGTCTGATCTGTGGTGTCACTTTGCAAAATAAATGTGCACATTCCACAAGTTTACTGCAGTGGAATTTAAGGCTTTGGACACATTCCAGTGGAGATAACATTTTAAACAATAAGGGCAATCTGCTGAGGCCCAAAACATTCCATTTAGTTCTGTTGCTAAAAGTAAGACCCTTTGGCTGCTCCCTTGTTTTCACTTGAGGTCACGACAGCAGATCTGCATGTTGATTTGGCACAAGTTTTACACCGGATGCCCTTCCTGATGCAACTCCACATTACATGGAGAAATGTGGCAGGGGTGGGGTTTGAACTGGGAACCTTCCACACTGAAACCAAGCAACCTAAACCACTTGGCCACCACCCCTGTGCAAGTTCCTGGAAAAATGTTAATGTTTTCGATTCTATTCCTGGTTAAACGCATCATTTTACAGAGTTCTGTGCACATGGATCCTACAATCATGCCTTAAACCAAAATACCTTGCTTTGCATTTTACGTGGTGAGTCAGACCAGCCAACTGGCACTTATTCCAGAGCAGAGCCAAAATCTTAAACATGTTGTTTGATAAATTGCATGGTCCAATCTCTGAATGTGAAAAATGTATTAAACAAATGTTGTGAAACATGAATTCAATTAACACACCCTTATTTCACAACTCTGGATTTCTTGCAGCTCAATATGTAATGGCACGTATTCCAAACTAAAGCCAGCCGTACACAGTATGGTATTACTGAACAGAGTGTGCATGTTACAGTGTGCACTTCCAAACCCTGCACTGAAAAAGGAGTGGGAGCCGCTGAGTGCTGCGCTTGTTGTCCCGTCTGTGTTTAAGTGAACAAATACAAGATTTTACTGAGCACTAAAAATGCTGTTGTGCGTGCAAGATAATTATTTTCTATGTTTGATTACTTTGTGCACACATGATAGTTGAGGATCCACAAAGAAGTTAATGGTATATTGCAGCATCTTTTTTGTTTTCCTTGAAAAACCCAGTTGATAACAACTTCTAAAGGAGGTGTTGTCCTGTTGTAGAGTTGATATTTAACCTTGTCTTTTGCGAGGCACCACTTCCTCTGCAGGCAGAAAAACAAAGAAACTAACCCTGTGCCTGAAACTATACTTTCCAACCAACATTCTTCAAGCTGGCATGCTGTCATAATACACAGGCATATATCATAAACTTATTTGACAGGTTTGCAAAAAGTTTCACATTTTAAACTCTCATTGCACCGATGGTCACAGTGTGTGACTGCTGCTCTCACGGTCAGCGGTTGCAGAATTTTACATTTTTCTCTCACTGAAAATAATGGATTAGTAGTCTGCCACCTACCACATACACTCACAATTATTCATTTATTTTTATGACAAATTGAATGCACTCAGTTTAGTTTTGGGCCAAAATTGAATTGAGTGCATCCAGTGAGTCACTTTTTTTTTGTGCATCGCCAACTATTGGCAATCCCTCAGTGGATTTAAGGTACAGAATATGGGCCAAAACACTTCCAAATTAAGACAGTCTTTGGAAAAAAAAAATGCATGCAAAAAAACAGTTAGCTGTATCAAAAATAGAACAAAAACATGAGCTCCAGCACACGTGACAGTTTGAACTGATAATGTGTCTGCTGCAAATGCAAAGTTTCACAATACAATGGAGGTACTAGAACACAAAGTCGTTGTTGCCTGAGGCCTTTAACTGACTTTTATTTTTCAGTGCCTTGGAAACAAAATGGGATCATATAATTAGTGTAAATAAAATCATGAATAAAGTAAACAAACTTATTCAGCTCAGCTGATCAGGTTGCAATGAAGAGTGAATCGTCGTGACTGCAGTGTCCTGCACGGTCTGTCAGTTAAAGTCCTCCAGGCAGAGACCGGTGTGTGTGTTGTGAGTACTTCCATTGTGTTATGAAGCTTTGCAAAGCGTTTTTGTGTTTGGGTGCATTATTTGAATTTACAGCAGACAAATTATCAACTTCAGTTGTTGCATGTGCTGCAGCTTCTATTTGTTTCTGTTCTCTGTATTTCAAGTGTGTTTTGCAATTTGCAAGATACTTTTTGACGGAATTGACTGTTGTTGAATTGATGCAGCTCTTTTGTGTGTGTGTGTGTGTGTGTGTGTGTGTTTTCTGCCTTTTGCTGGTGTTAACTTCATACGGAACTGTAAAGGAAATAATATGGCGATGTAATGCTTTAAATACCCAGGTTCAGCTCATTTTTCTATCACTCACAGAAATATTTACCCTAACTTTTAAGATTTATGTAATTTTATTACATGACAAATTCCCAATTACTTTTTTTAGATAATTTTAATACAAACCTACCAAACCTACCATGTAAGGTTTATTTGGTAGGTTTGTATTAAAATTATCTAAAAAAAAAAGTAAATGGGAATTAGTCATGTAATAAAATTACATGAATGTTAAATGTTAGGGTAAATATTTCTGAGTGTATACACGGTTTTACAGAATGAGCACCTTAAATGGTGCATGTTTAACCAAGTTCATGAAAATTTGTGTCAATGTGCTAAATGTTTGAATCTTAAGACGTGGTGTTTAAGATGCTGGCTAAATCCCTTTCTGCAGCAGCGCTCAAATATTTGGTTCTTTTTTTTTTTTTTTTTTTTTAAGAAAATGGACTTCTTAGATTGAGCAACATAACGTTCTTGCCAGCGGCACAAACCCATCGGTGAAAGGCACTCTTGTGTCAGTTGTCTATTTGTTTAACATCTCAGAGTGTGTGAGCGATAAAGATTTTATCTGGTATGTTATCCAAAAATTTGCAAACACTTCATTTATGATGACGTTTCTAATGAACATTCCTTTAAAATGGACTTCATTTTATGATTATATGCAACAGCTGCGTATTGGAAAGTGTTCCAACAAAAGAAAACCGAGACAAGATCTGACAGTCGGTATCAGCGAAATGGAGACACGATTTGTTTATCTTATCTTGGCTTCTATTGCAGTGAAAAAGAAAGCGAAGGCAGCCAACGCACAAGTGCAAAACAAATCCAGTGTTTTCCCTCCCGTCGCAGTGACAGCGAGAACAAACTGCAGGGAATTCTCTCTCCATCACTTCATCGTGCTCCCTCTCTCTGCTTTCTTTTTTTTTCTTTTTCTCGTCCCACTAGTTTGCAGATGGCGAATGCCATATTCGACGTTTTCTCTTTACACATCAAACCAAAGGTCACAGCTTCACTGCTCCCAAACCACCTGCAGTCGTCTCAGCACAGTTACCTGACAACCGGCACAGACAACCTGAGATGAAGTGAAAAGTATTAAAATAAGTGCTGTTTCGGCAGAGTATACTTTGGCTGCCCCGGGAGATCCACCAACCATGGAGAAGCCAAATAAAGACATTTTCAGTTCTTTGTTCACAGTTTTGTTTTTGAATTTTCAAACCTGACTCAGAAAAGCTGACAATTTTTATTTTTAAATCCAAATAGGAGCATAAAAATTATGTCATACAAATTATTTCTCATTTACTGATACCACAAAATAGATCTAAACTCATTTTAACAAATTTTCCATTTTATGAATAAATTAGCATAGGGCCTGAAATTTAACGTTGACCTCTGATCTTGATTGCAGAGATCCCAAACGAAAATAGACTTTTCCCATCCATCCCAGGCATTCTTAAGATATCTTACTAATATTCATGCAAACATAGTTGGACAGAGATGAAGGTGATCAGAATAGTGCACACCTCTGGCAATGACACGAAGAAGAAGCCGTAATAGACTGTTGCAGAATTAAAAATGGCCTAAATTCTTAATGGTATGAGTGAGCTGAGGCTCATCCCACAGTGATTTACCAAATGAGCAATTAAAAAAAAAAAAAAAAAAAAAACATTACAGAGCTCGCTGCAGGCCGTAATCTTCTGACTCGTAAGCAGCATCTGGCCCTCGGGCTGCCTGTTTCAGACCTTCTGTTTTAATAAAATAGACAATGTCCCGCTTTAATATTAATGAATTAAATGATTTATTTATATTTTCTCTTTGACTTAGAGATGCTCGGCCCGCAAAGCACTGAGGGGAGAAGGCCGTGTCAGCATTATGTTTGGTCTATCAGAGAGATTAAACATGTTAAAATATGTACATACTTTAAAGCACGCACCGATTTGCACCAGCAGCCGGCCCCGGGGTCCTGCAGCAAGCGTTCTTTCTTCACCAGAAAAGGAAGACTTGCATGTTTTCCCTGAGCACACCAATTTACATCCTGAGTTTTAACAACCGCCTATTCTCGATGTGTTCTGCAAAGACTGTATGTGACTACAAGTCCATAATCACTTTCAACATTGGCTTAACTTTTAATCAGTATATATTCAAATGTATGCTCTTTTTTTAAAGAAACACCTGCACACTCAAACTAGGATTCCTTCATGTGTTGTCATGGCAACATTTTTGAAATGTCAGAACAGGTGACGCGTAAAGGGATCAGTGATGTATTTCAGTCCTGCTCTTTTCATGCGTCGTGGAAGGTCACAGTCTATAATGTAAGAAAACAAAAAAATCCACATGTGGAAATCAGTCGGCCATAAATGTGGGCCGGTGTGATGACATCACATGTTATGTTTGCAAAAACAACTGTTGCATAACCGTGGACAACATAACATGCTCATAGCACAACTTTAGCACATTCGGGGCATTTCCTCTCTGTGACAGCTCGACTTGCACAACAACAATGTTATGGCCTCCATGGAAATAGTCCATGGGCCAAGCAGGTTTTCGGTACCACTTAAGGTGACAAAATGACACTTAGAGTCCAGCCTCAGTGTACTATGGCCTACACAAAAATGTATGCTAGCCATCACAGGGTGGCAGCTGTAGCCAGCAAAAATGGTGACAAAGGTCAATTTCAGTTTGTACAGGGATAAAAAGGTCAAGTTGCTCTAGTTTCAGTAAAATTGATGCAAATTATTGTTTTGGTCAATAGGGTTCTAATAAAGAAGAGTTTGCACCATCTGTCATGCTTAGTTTTCATGTTACAGGGTAACATATGTCATGGGATTCAATGGATGTTGACCTTTACTTTGGAGAACAAACATTTAACACAGTCAAAACTATTCCATTTATTTAATCCTTTTATTTCAACCAATTTGCATACTTTTTTACTGAAATTGGAGCAACTTTAACTTATGACCCCTGTACAAAATGAAAGTGTCCTTTGTCACCATTTTTGCTGTTTTTACCCCATAACTCCAGAATATTGCATCATAGATAGTCCAAACAATGTGATATAGTTTTCAACATGATTGGAGCATTTTTAAATTTTGACCTCTGTGCAATTCTTCATTGACCCCTATCTGGCTACAGGTACCACCCTGTGATGGCTATCATACAATTTTGTGTAGGCCATGGTACACTGAGGCTGGATTCTAAGTGTCGTTTGGTCACGTTCAGTGGTACCAATCACTGAGGTTGCAACAGAGAGAAATTTTTTTTTTACCATCTTGATCAAACTCAATCGTGACACAATGACACAATATCCAAGTTCAACTCAGACATCCTCCTGGTCTCTCTTTCCATTAATTTTATTTCACTGCTGTTCTCCAAGTAAGAGTCACAGGGAAGCTGGAGCTTATCCCAGCGGTGATTGGGTGCGTGGCAGAGAACACCACAGACGTGACGCCAGTCTGTCCAGTGCCACATATAGAGTGAAGAAGGCCAGTATAGAATCACCAATGGAAGAGGGAGGAAGCCAGAGCACACATGATTACAGGGAGACCATGAAAACTCCACACAGAAAGGACCAGGTGGGAAGCGATCCCAAGACCTTCTTGCTGTGAGACATCTGCGCTAACCACTAAGTCACCGTGCCCCCTTACTCTTAAGGACAATGATTGCTGCTGTCTACTCGTGAGCCCTATGAACTTTAAACTTACCCAAAAATATTTATGATTATTTTTAAAATGCAGTTACAAGTTACAGAACAAATCCATGGGATTAAAATTGCAATATAAATGATTAATTTATCTGACCTCAAGGCATGTGTGTGTATATGTATACATTGGAATCCTAAATTGTGATTAAAGGTTTAGGTTGAGCTGCGGCATTTTTAAATATGAAAATGCTGGTCTAATATTTTCCAAGTTAAGGACAACAATTCAAAAGAGTGGGGCTTTATTATTGGTCAAATTACTAAAAATGTGTTAGTCATGCTGAAAAAGTCTTATTTGCACCAGGAAAAAAGCATATTAAATCAAGCAGTTTGTCCTCATGGATAAATACAGTTGGATTTTGTGAGTCAGCTGACCTTACAGCATTAATTATGAATAATTATATGAAAAATAATAAAAATAAAATATGAATAAAGTTGATTTATGATATGAGTGAGAAGATGCAATTAATTAAGCAATTAATGCAGCTGATATTCATCACAAAACAAATAGAAGGGTGATTCTTTAACTACGGGCACTATTGGCCTTGTAAATGTAATTTCCACCACACCATTGCCTTACAATATAAAAGCGCCTTGGGGCAACTGTTTGTTGTGATTTGGCGCTATATACATGTGCTCTGATGTCACTGTTTATCTCCATAGAAACTACCCAAACAATCTTTCATACAAACTGTTTAAAGGGACATTACAGTGTTGTGGTGGAAATTACAGCAATAGTGTGGGACAACTACATTTTGTTTTAAAAAAAAATCACAACAGTTGTATGACATTGAATACCCCAATTATGTTTTGATTATTTTACTGATATTTTATTCAGAGATTTTAAAACATTAGAAAAAACGTTTTTTCATTTTTATCATTGAAGATCAAAAGTCTGGGTGTGGGACAAGCACAAAACAGCAATATTTGCATATAATGATGCCGAAAAAAGGTGAAAAAGTCATCATAGACTACTAGAACAAATTTCTTAACACACTTTCATTGTAAGATAACTATAAAAGTGTGAAATTTCCCTTTTTTTTTCTGTTTTTCATACAATATGATCAAAGGACATAAGTGCCCATAGTCTAAGAATCACCCAGAAGCAGCAGAGGCAGGTCCACCAATAAACTGTAATTTCAGCGTCCTGCCTGAACTGTTGCAAAAGGTATTTATGGACAATCTGGGAAATCTCTCCGCCCCTGCTGGAGGGTGGCACGAAACAGCCTGATGTTATGGGACAAGATATTTTATGAGTATTCTTGTAACAGTTCTCCAGCTCGCCGCTGTGTTCCTTGTTGTCACTGCTGTTCTCTAACGTGCAAATTGATTAAATTCCCCAGCGAATCGGACAGTTGCCAGTGGTTATGGAAGAGTCTATATTGGAAGGTTATGAGATTTGTTAGACTGTAAAGCCAAATAATTGGAAACGCTCAAATCATTTGTGAAAACTAATTACAACAACATATTAGGGAACCTTGATTTATTTAGTATATTCTCAATAAAATGATTGGGGGTTTTTTTCGTGATTCAATTTAACAGTTCTCAACTACATTATTTTCATTTGGTAATGTCCTATGTAGACCCTGAGGGCCACTGGTGCCCGTGCTTGTCCCTGGATTAGTGTGATACAGATGAGTCTACAATTCCCCCTGGAAGGGACATCTGTCCATCACAGGTTACTTCCCCAGCCAAGGTCTGTCCCCATTTACATCTGAGGAAACTGGGGCAATGCAGATAAAGTGTCTTGTCCAAGGATGAGTGGGAGTAAGATGAGTGGGGATTGAATCCAGGTCTGCATAGTGGGAGTCCAACTCCAGTTATATTAACTGGAAGATGCCCACTTATATTAAACTCTCTTTACTCAAAATGAAGCCCCTTTCTCACTTTGCATCTCAGAAGTTCATGGTTTGAAACCCTGTCTTTACTTTGGAAAAATATCAGAACAGGCTTCACCAGTGAGCTCTGTTTCCTCACTTTTGATTGGCTGAACAAATCTGAATTAACCAGCAGTGGGCAGAGTAGGAATAACTGAAAAACATGCAGGTCATGAGATCTCAAGGAGCAGGGTTGGTGACTTCTATCTTCAAGGGTCCAGATGAGTGTCCATAATAAACTGAGATACTATTCCATCATTGTGGTGGGATTTTTAAGACATCCTAACATTTTTTTTCATTGCAAATTTCATATACTTTAGAAATCTCATGCATTTCTGTGGAGCCCATCATGCTGTGCCATCATGGGGACGTTTTCCACTTAATGCCAGAGCTGTGCTGAGGTTCGCTTATGCGTGTGCTCGGTTGTTTGCACATGTCACATGGTTCAATGTCCAGTGTTTTACATCACCAAACCACCACATTAGACTTGCAGGCAACCATGATCTTCACATACCAGTTTGTCATGGTTTCAACCATGACCTTCTGAAATGCATATCTATGAAAGTGAGAACAGCACCCACTCTATTTTACAAATTGTAACTTTTACAAAATACACAGAGGATTGTATAAAATATTACTGCAAAGTTCCACTGTTTCTTTGTTTCTGGAAAACTGACAGTTTTAATTGCTATTGTTGCATGACCTAGAAGTCTGCTCATACAGAATTTGGTTTTAAAATGTCTCAAAAATTGTGAGTTTGTGTAATTGTTTTGACTGCTATTAATAAATTTCTCCATGCGGAACTAATAATGGAATATTTTATCTCAAATGATGCTAGTCTGCATCAACATGTGCTATTTACTGGTGTTCAAACACATAAAATATTCCACCAGGGTTTTTTTTTTTTTTTTTTTAATCATACCCACGTTCCTGCTGCCAAATTGTCAGCGGGGACAGAAATGATTACTTAAGTCCAGACACACGGTGTGGATGATGAGCATTCATTGATATCCAGTGGAGCCAGACTGGACGCAGTCTTTGACCCCAACATTCCCAGAGGGCAGAGGTTTGGAGTCTAGCCGATTGCCGCTTCCTGCCTACCAGTCAACACGGATTCAGCTGCCAGAAATAAAGCTCCGAGTTTAACAGTGACCCCTGATGCTTTTCTGCAACTGGCCGTGCAGCCAGTCACACCGGGCCGGGCCGAGCTGAGCCGGGCCTCCAGAGGATCTGGGTCTGTGTGGAGATGTTGGAACAGGATAAGCTCACTGATGTTCTATAAAAATGTACGCTTGTGCTCAAAATTATCAGAGAGAACACAGTAAAACAAGTGTGTATGTATCTGTGTGCCAGCAAGTGCTTAAGTCACAGAAGAAAAATGCGTGTATGTGTGTGTGGCTTTTTTATAGAAAATGACTTCAGCCCGGATCATATCTTTCCCCAATTCTCTCCTCTGTTCTTTTTTCCCCCGGCAGACTGTCTAATTACAACCAGTTTGCTAAACTGGAAACGTGAACCCAGGAAGTCCAACGCTGCCAAGCATGTTTTGTCCTTTGATGGGTTCCCCGGCAGAGCGGCTGGTGGTCTGGACTTCAGCCTCTCCGTAAAAGCCAAGTTTGGAAGCTGCTACTGTCATGATTTTTAGCAAATTAGTAAATCCCAAAGGAATTATGGAACAAATAACAAAGCAACAGAACTACTGCCACATTTAAAGCTAAATTAAGGCCTTGGTATAAGATTACAACTTCTATAGTACCCACGGTGGCTACAGTGGAACTCATTCTAGCACTTAGCAAAGGGTGGCACCATACGTCTTCTGCATGAGCTCATACAACTGGTGTGGAAACCAAATGTTCCTCCAGCCAACAGTTGGGATCTGTACAAAATGACCCACCTTCATGGAAAAGCACAACATGACCAGCTTGGCATATATCCTCTTTATTCCCATTATCTCGAAGGTCAGCTGTACATGGACATGAAAGCATCACAGGTTACTGTAGGATATGTTCCTCTTTGCAGCACAAAAACAATCTCCCATCAAGAGACTGGGCAAACATTACTGGAAAATTTGAAACCTCTACGGTGCTACAAAGTCACCCTCAAGTCTGCCATTTAATAGCAGATACCTTGGTGTTAAGTGACAGCAGCCTTGCCTCAGTCCTGTCAAAGATTTGAAAAAAAAAAAAAAATCAATTATTTTAAATGCTAAAAATACTTTTCTTGCAGCAGCCTTATATGGTTCTCATGGATTGCAGATACATATTATGTATCTGCAAATCTGGCTTCTGGACGTCTTTCGTCTCTTTTGATTATCATTGGGTTCTATTGTAATGACTTGATGTCACACAAATGAGTACTTAGAGAGGCTGATATTCAGAGGTGGGAGTAAGTCACCAAGTCACACTCAAGTCATGAATCAGCAAGTCTCAAGTCATAACTAGAAGGGCACTCAGTAGAGTGCATACCTCCATCATGCCACATATCAATATCGCAGGATGTGGATTCACAAAAGGGCCAACTAATACATTATGCTATACATCTGAATTTATTTACAACACCTGCTGTTGTCAGCGTATCAGACAGTGAGGTTAGTACGCTGACGTCAGCATTTAATACAACACCAACATGATCTGGATCACCTTAGACACATCACTGGTATTTAAATGCATATATTTTACAGTCTTCTGGATCTAGATTCCAGAATTTAATCCAGATCATCACCAAATTTTAATTGATTTATCCTGGACATGTTTCCTATCATTCCACCAAATTTGGTTCAAATGCATTCAAAATTTTGATTTATCCTGTTAACAGACAGACAGACAGACGCCGGTGAACACATAACCTCCTTGGAGGAGGTAAAGACCACCAAGTGTTTGACAGCTGACTTGGGACTTGCAGATTGATGACTTACTGCCACCTCTGCTAATATTTGCAGTTTGACTTGCATTTCCAGGGAACATTAGCGAAGACATGTTCACCATGTGGCCTGTTTGTCTGGGCGTGATGCAGCAAGTAGGTGCCATGGTGATGCTCAAATTCTCTTGGCTGCAGGTGATCAATAATTCATTTTGAGAGGTGAGGATGAAGCGGTTTTGTGACTGCCATTCAGGATCCAAGGCGGCTCCATAGTCTGGTGGATGCAGTGACACTTCACTGTAACATTTCAGAAAGAAGAAATGGATGATGATCTATAACTCCCCAATCCAGTGCAGGTTACTTCCCCAGGCATGGCCAGTAGCCATTTACAGCTGAGTGGACTAGAACAATGCAGACAAACTGTCTTGTCCAAGGACACACAGACGTACACTAATAGTACAACTCGTATCCTACAGAATCACCAGTATAGCAGGTTTGATAGCTGCTATAGTAATTTATAAAGCCACCAAAAGCTTGCTGGTATTCCTACATGCAAGTATAGAAATAATACTCCTGCCCCAGTGAATACTGAGAATAAAATTCCTGACAGTCGGTGACTCTGCTGCTTGCTGTATGAATGGTAGCTTAGTGCCATTAATGGCCCTCATTGCCTCTCTGCTTTTTATTCAAAATCGCAATATTCAGCAAATGCATTAGCATTAAAATGTCAATGCATTCATTGCATGCAAGGTGAACGAGGTTCCGACACTCTCAAAGCGGCATGATTTAAAGACCCAACATATTTGTCATCTGTATTAATGAAAACCCAATGGCATTATCTCCGTCGTCAGTCTACACCATGTGTAATGAGATGACTGCTGGAAGCCTTTCAGAGTGCTGAGAGCAGAGCGGGCACATGTCTCCATCCAAATACTGCTTCCAACTGACAAACCTGCCCACATCCCCCCTCCTCCTTCCACCAATTAGCTTCAGTATTAGCATATGCACTCTATTTGCATGAGCGACGACTAATTCCTGTGTCATCGCACAGCTGTCGAAACAGATTAGCCAAGCTAGCAGTCAGAGATCCCTGTCTTATCTTCTGTCTCAGCGCCGGTTCAGGAGGCAGCGCCTTCCACAAAAAAAAATAAATAAATATAAACCTACATGTACTTGTACATCATCATCTTAATAATCCAGAGAGCTTCACACTTGATGAGATTTCAAGGCTCAGTGCACGGCAGGGTTTAGTTGTGTCAAGCCGCATGTGCACCAACTCGAGCATTGGAATTCCACGGTCATCGCTGCAAAGCAAGCGACATCGTGCTAATGGGGAGATAACTATCAGAGCATGATGGAAGTGTTTCCTGCTTGCTTGTGTGAATATTCACTGGTCTCCAGCCAGGATAAATAACAATGAAGAAGTAGTGAGTGTGCAGAGGTCAACAGAGTACCAGATTCTATGATTATCTGGTTGAATGTTCTTGGAATATCCATTTAACGTGTGTTAAATTCTCTGTCATGCTTAAACAGTGCAAATGCACCAAACAAAAATACTGCTACAAAAATGATTTTCCCAAGCTGCCGTTAGATGGTGAACTAATTGTTAATACCCAACGCTTAAGCCGTTTGCACTTTCATGGATATGCATCCTGGAGGTTCTTGATTTTGAAAACTTGTCTGTTCCTTGGAAAACCTTAGTACATCTCTGTGATGAACTGATGTCGTTTGTCATTGTGCCGTGGTCTTGTTACGACTGTGGCAGAATATTTCCTTTATCCCCTATAGAACTTAACATCCTTTGGCAGTGCTTTTCATTTCTGTGGTGCCGGTATCGTCATCATGAGTTTTTGCTTAAGTGACAAGATTGTGATAACATTTTACTATGGGAAGTTATTTTTGCTTCCTTCAGAAAACAAATATAAGCAAAACGTGTGGAGGACATTACAGAGTAATATATTGACAGAAGGTTTTATTTTAGTGTGCTTGGAGAATTGTAGCATAGCACAAGTTTGAGCAGGAAGACTCAGGGTGAAGCTTTCATCCATATCTGCCAGCTAGTAACAACTGTACCTCTAATCAGAAGCAGCTGGTCAACAAATTAGTCAACTGCAAACACTAGGAAACATCAAAGCCATTTAAAGATGTCAATCTTGACTCACCTCTCTGCTGCATGCAGTCACTGTCCAGAGCTTTGCCTCCGCCACCCCCTCGCGTCTGGTTGGTTTTTGTTTGATGCCCTAGCTGCTGCCCTTCACCACTCCCTTCTGCACCTCACTGCCACCAGTTGGTCCCTGTCCAGCCCTGGGGGGTAGACTCTACCCCTGCTGTGTCTACCGTTTTTACAGATGCTGTGCTTGAACATCATGGTGAAGAAAGAACTGAGCCAGAAGGTGAGATTCTTGATTTACGCTCCTATCCTCACTTGTGGTTATGAACTTTGGGTAATGACTGAAAGAATAAGGTCAAGAATACAAGCAGTGGAAATGAGATTCATCCATCTGGTATCTGGGATTACACTCCAGAACCGGGTGAGAAATGTCACTATCCGGGAAGGACTCTGAGTAGAACCGCTGCTGCTTCTTCACAGTAAAAGGAACCAGCTCAGGAGGCATCTGGTGAAGATGCCCCCTAGTCATCTTTGTTAGGAGGTCCTCTAGGCACATCCAACTGGAGACCCCAGAGAAGACCCATGACACACTGGAGAGATTATATTTCCCAGCTGTCTTGGAAATGCCTCGTGTTCCCCTAAGGAAGAGTGAGAGAACTCGGCTGAGGATAGGGAAATGTGCAATGTGCTTGTTGGTCTACTGCCACCCCAACCTGGACCTTGATAGGCTGCATAAAATGCACAAATGAAAAAAATGAACTAATGCAATGCAGTACAATATAAAACTTTGTGCAAGATCACATTCATGGAAAATGCTAATATCTCTAATTGGCTCATCTACCTGCCTGAAGACTTGAACTAATTAGAATCAGCTAGTTTAGCAGGAGGATGGAACAGATATGTGGCAGGACATTTACTTACTGAATCCGGGGTTTTCTACCACTGCTTCAAACTGACATACTGTGATATTTCCTCCCGTAATTTCTATTGTTGCTTAATGGCTTTTGCGGACATGTGTACTGCACAAACATTGATTCTATTCAAGACGCCACAGCTGCCTGTTCAATTGCTGCTGCAAATCCCTCATAACCAGACTGAAAAGCCTTGGCTGCACCAACTACTTATATATTTTGTCTTGTGCTTTTGGCCATTCCAGATGAGTTTTATACTTTTTTTTTCCTGCACTTGACTGCCAAGGGGACGCCCACGTGTTGCCTGGCCGCAGCAGATAAATGGCTGAGATTTTTTTGGGAGGGTGGTGGCTTGTCTGTCTGACTGGTTGCCAATCAGGTCCTAGGAAAGATCCCCAATGCGGCAGATATGGTGACAATGTGGCACCACCTCATGCATTGAGACCTGACTTGCAACATATCACCATAACAAATGCAGCAAAGTGAGACGCAGTCACGCTGACACTATTCTCAAAAGCTACTCTAATAACGGACAGTACTAATAGGAGGGGTGTCAGAAAATCCCTGAAAACTGTCAGAAGTTAAATTTCACCACAGTGTGAAGAAAGGTTGGGTGCATTTTTTTCCCCCTCTATTTCTCATTAATGTAGCTGGGGTGGGAATGACAATTCCCCAGCGCCTGTTCATTTTATTTTAAACTTGGATCTGACACACGAAAAATTAGGACTCGACAGAGAAATGTCTCTAGTCGCCACCACACTGTCACGTCTGACAATTAAGATCTCATCTCCTCCAATGGCGCTCTCAGCATCCCAACCCGCCACTGATCAAGATAAGCGACAGCGACTTTGATTTCTGCATTACAGCCTAAGAACCGCCACAACGACTCACATTACCAAATGCACTGCAACAATATTATATACAGCTAACAATTTTATTTGGCTCCAGCGTCACGTCGCTGCGCAAGCTAACGAGTGAAGGGAATCAAAGCATTCCTTCCATCTTCATGTTTTTACCCCAACACCCCCGGCTTTTGTTCTGGGCTTTGGTTTTTCAATAATAAATAATGCAACTGATTCATTAGTTTGTTCACTCTGAGGTGGACGTGACTGGGGAACTCTGTTTCACCTCAGCGCCATAAATCAAGCAGAAAGAGCTGTCAGGAATAGGAGCTCAGTCACAGCGGGCTTTTGCTGGATCAGGATTGCTAAATGTCACATTCCACAGCATTTTGGTACCCGCGCGTCGCTCAGTTGATCCTCTCAGACACGCCGCTCTCCGATAATGATCAAACTCAAAACAAATGCGTGTGTGTGAAATATTTGGCAAATAAGAGGTGCGTTTGATTTTGTTGGCCTCTGATGTTTTATTTCGACTTCCAAAGGACTGGCGAGTTCAGTTGGCAGCCAGACTTTCCGAGGAGGACCTCCACTAACGATGACGGGAAGCACATACATGAACACAGTAGATGTTTTCTATATGAACAGGTTGTTTTTAATTTAATTTTTTTTTTTTCTCTTCAGGTTATTACAGGAACATAATGGTCAATGTGAGGTGACCCCATCTGTGTGAGCTGTAACTTCCAGTCGAGACACAAATTTGTTTGCCCAGAGATGATCATTGTTGGCCATTCTGAGTGTTGGAAATGTTCGTTTAGCAGTCCATCTGGTCCCTGTAGCCGCTCGGCGTCATTGCCATGCTGTCTGTGCTTTATATTAGGCCCAATATGATGATGCCGATCTTTCCGTGGGTAAACCCAAGCTGTGCTGTCACTCTGGCTGAGCATTTGTTAAATTTATTGAGTCTGCACACGACAGTGCCCATTGTGCGCCTGTATGTGTAAGTGTATTAATTTGGAAAATTTGATTTTTTTTTTTTTTTAATAATTCTGTCAAAGGCAATTTAAGTCAAATTGAGTCTTGTTAATTTGAGTAACCTCATTGGTTAGGCAAGACAGACATCAAGCAACTAATGCTTCATGCATTTTATTTAATGTAGCATCATTACAATATCATCATAGCACAGGGACGGGAGCTTGGCGACCAATATGTACGAGGTCTATTAGAAAAGTATCAGACCCTTGGCCGGGGGGGGAAAAAAAAAAAAAAAAAAAAAAAAAACTGGCTTACCTGGAGGGTTGGAAACCTAATCACCCTCGAAGTATACTCCTTGGGACTCCACACACACTTCTCCCAGCGGTGTCGCCACTGTTGGAAGCATTCCAAAAACACCTCTTTCGGGATGGCGCGCAGCTCCGCCGTCGTTGCAGCCATGATGTCCTCCCTCGTCTCAAAACGCGTCCCTTTTAATGGTCTTTTAATTTTTGGGAACAGCCAGAAGTCGCAAGGGGCCATGTCAGGAGAGTATGGAGCCTGTGGAACCACAGGAGTTTGGTTTTTAGACAAATAAGTCCAAATCAAGTTGGAGGAATGAGCTGGCGCTTTGTCGTGGTGGAGGCGCCAATTTCCTGAGGCCCACAACTCCGGTCTCTTGCGCCGTACAGCTTCACGGAGGCGATGGAGGACATCCCTGTAATACTCCTTCGTTACTGTTTGACCCCGTGGTGCATACTCGTGGTGTACCACACCGCAGGAGTAAAAAAAAAAAAAACAGTCAGCATTACCTTCACGTTGCTGCGCACTTGGCGCGCCTTCTTCGGTCGTGGCGACATGGAATGCTTCCACTGTGACGACTGGAATTTCATTTCCAGGTCGTACCCGTACACCCAGGACTCATCGCCGGTGATAATAGTGTCCATAAAGCTGGGATCAGTGTGAATGGAGTCCAGCATGTCCTGTGAGACTTCCACATGGAGGTGCTTTTGCTCCGCCGTCAGCAACCTTGGCACGAACTTCAGCCACTCGCTTCATGACCAAATCTTCTGTAACAATGGAATGTGCCAAAAAAGTACTGATGTCCACTTTGTCCACAATTTCTTGGATGGTCACTCGACGTTCCCGCATCACCACAGCGTTCACTTTGGAAATGATCTCGTCATTTTGGCACGTCGATGGTCGGCCGGAGCGCGACGCGCTCTCCACCGTTACACGTCCGTCTTTAAACCGGTTGTACCACTCCTTAATCTGTGTGGTGCTCATAGCTTCATCCCCGAAAGCCGTCTTTATCTTTCGAATGGTTTCCACTTGCCTGTCGCCAAGTTTCTGGCAAAATTTGATGCAGTAGAGCTGCTCCAGTCGTTCCGCCATTTTTCTCGCAAGAAAAATCCGCCGAGCGCACAGGACCACTCCCCACACAAAGGCTGCTCACAGGCGAATGACGCAGCCGACAGGCGGGACAAAACTCACGCATGTGCACTAAGGATCAAGGTTGGCTGATGCAATCTCACGTGACTCAGATCCATAAAGTTTTTTAAAAAAATTAAAAGGTCGTTTTTTTTTTCTTAATAGACCACGTAGACCTGGGTTTGAGTCTCAGTCACGCTACCTGTCTGTCTGTGAATAAGGCACTTTATCTGCATTGTCTCAGTCCACCCAAGTGCAAAGGGGTGCCAGCCTTGGCTGGGGATGTGACATGTGCTGAACTGGCATCCCATCCAGGCGGAGTCGCATACTCTCTGCACACGACGGAATATGAGAATAGGCATGGATACCAATGTGCTGCAGGGCCAGTGGATGGCTTAATATCATGTTGGCCATCTGTTATTCATTCAGTATGAAGGTCCAAAGGTTTGGCTGGTAGTGTATATGTTCAGAATTAATATGGTCATGGACCAGTCTATATTTAAGATAAAAGGTCATTCCACTGACAAGCCTTGCTCTCTGGCTAAATTCAATACTCTGTATATAAAATGGATTTGTCCCCAGCAACAATCAACACACCTTTTGGATAAATTTTGCAATTGTTTGAATTTCTGAATCAGTTACACATATACTCTATTCACTGTCTTTGCACACTGTGCTAGTCTTAATATCAGCTAGAGACATGCCTCTCACAAGCGGCTGCGAGTGTAAAAATTGAGAAATTTTTTAATGTACCAGTGTAACGCTGAGTGACTGGTAAATAAAGATTTTCTGGAACTGAGGTCATCTTCACGAATAATTCACAGTAAAACAGGAAAATTATTGCACAAAAATTCATACATATCCCATATATTCATCAGCTGTCAGGCAAGGCAAATCAAAGGCATAAAAATCCATTAAAACAAAAGCATTAAAACCAAGCCATTAAGATGATAAAAGTGCATTGTAAAGAACAACAACATTTTAAAACAAAAAATAAAACAAGATATTGAAAAAGTGCATTAGAAACAAGAATAAATAGTTAATTAAAAAATTAAAAAGTAATATTTGCAGAAATAGGTATGTACAAAATACTGTACTTTCCATATGATATTAAAGCATATTACAATACATTCATTTAGCTGGTGCTTTTTATCCAGAGTGATATCATACAAGATGTATCATGACAATATGTTGTTAAACTACAAGTTAAGGCCCACTGACACTTGCATGCACTCTGCCGTGCACGAGAGTAAACTCGTCTCAAACTCGTAAATCATTGAAAACTATGCGCAGCTTCATGCAAGTAGGCAAAGAAAATTTTGAAATGTTCAAATGTTCATGCATTAATTATGCAAACAATTAAAAACACTGTAAGTGCGAGTGATTGCGTCAGCACACCGCATGAGAGCGCAGCTCGTCTGAATGATTATATTGAGATGTTAAGTCTATCATAAATAGCTGCACACAAGAAGGAAAGAACATGCAACTGTTTTACCAAGCTATTACCATCTAAACATTACAAACAAATACCTTTTTAGATGGTTTCAAATGCTTTCTCCACCTTGTTCAGCAAGTGTGCGCAAGAGAGAGACAGAAAAGCTGCAGCTGCAACAGTCCTCTGTGATTCCGGAAACGATTAGAGCCATTTTCAACAGCCAGCTCGGAGAGAAAATGATTAATCTGCTATGGACAAAGTGCAGAAGTCCCAGAGAACTAAGAGACCAGATAGACAGGAGACGGAGACAAGAAGAAGAGGAGTGTCTCTCCCTTATTTAGCAGGAGTAGGGGAAAAACTACAGAGGATCTTCAGACAGCACAAAATCCCAGTTTACTTTAAACCGGTTAACACCTTGAGACAGAAATGAGTTCACCCTAGGGACAGGATCCCTAGTTACAAACAGAGCAATGTAGTGTATTCTATCAGATGTCAGGAAAACTGTAACGAACACTACATAGGTGAGACTAAGAACCTTTACACAAAAGACTATACCAGCACCACAGAGGGCACCAGTGGACCTTAGTCTGCAGTTCATCTCCACCTTAAAGACACTAACCACAAGTTTGAGGACAAGGAAGTTAAAATATTAGCCAGAGAGAAGAAATGGTTTGAGAGTGGGGTCAAAGGAGGCATTCTTTGTGAAACGTTTGAAACCCAGCCTTAACCGGGGAGGGGGTCTGAGACACGCTTTATCCCCTGTTTACAATGGGGTACTCAGGTCAAAGCAGTTTCAGTCTTTTGTTCATGGTAATGAGTCATTCACGTCATCAGCAGAGACATCAAGGGAGCCATCAAGAGAGGGTCCATCCCATCATTAGGAGGGACAGCTGCCCTGTCATTAGGAGGGTGCTAACTAGAGCACAATAGGTGCTAATTAGAGCTATTGTTTAGTCACTGGCCTATAGCAGTCTGCCTCTCGGTAGGAGGGGTCTGGTTAGGTTTAAAACTCCAGCTTTTGTGACTTCTTGATTATTCTTCTCTACAAGAGTCAAGACAGAAGTCAGACCACCAGAGCAAGAATTTTAGCTGAGGAAGCTTCTGCGATTTGAAGCGAAATGTCCTCACGTCAAGCAACCCAGTCCAGTCGAAGATTCAAGCTTCTCTACAATCTGCTACGAAATAATTATTTTATATACGCAGCGTCCAGCGCACAGCGTGTGGCGTCCAGCTGGGAACACAGTGAGTGGGATTGTCATGACGATGTGCGTGCATCAAAGTTGTGAAAGTGTCAGGGGCCTTTACACTTTGCCTCCATGTCATATTGGTTTAGATAGATAGGTACACAGATGTGTGTGTGTGTGTTATATTTCCATGCTTGGATTTGTGTGCTTGTGTTTTGCTGTGTGTATGTAACCTTCATTTTTGGATCCAATTTGGTGGCAGCTGCCCAGGGACTTTTGTTCTCATTAGGAGCTCCACAGGCCAACTCTCCATTACTCCATCCATGACAAGAAAAATAAAAATAAAAATCTACATGAGAAATGAGGAGTGTGCATGTGGCAGCCTGAGCTCATGAACAGTTAGCTGCTTTTTTTTTCCCACAAAGTTTGCTTCATAATCTCACATAAATGATCATCTGACAGCGTCTGTAACATCAGAGTAGGAATTGGAACAACTATTAGTCATGGAAATTCACATGTGGCAGGAACTGAATATGTGATCAAATGATTTTATTATTTTCTTGAAACCACCTGCACTCGCCCAACTGCAGGGATCTGTGCAAAAGAATATGTGAACTGTTTCTAAAGCAAGAAGGCTCACAGAAATATTCCATAGAGAACCTATGTTTTGAGTATCAAACATTCACCCCCCCCTAGACTTGAAAGATGGCTCTGGAACCCCTGCGGCTTCCTTCTTCACAGAGGATGGTAGCTTGGATTTATAAGAGCTACACTGGATCCCAAAGGTGACCCAGTTCCACAGCAAAAAAAAAGTACCAAAAAGTCCATAACTTCTTCAACTCCAGCTGCAATGTGACCCAATTCTTTCCTGGTCATTCATGTTCTCAGAATGTACCAAATGGAGGAAAATCCAGCCAGAATCAGTTCGGTACATTCCATGGGGACAGAGGAATTGGGCATGCGGAGAGTATCAGCAAAATTTGTGCCGAAGCTGCTACCGGAGGAGTAGAAGCAACTGCGCTTGTAAGTCTCGCAGGACATGCTGGAATGCGCAAACAGTGACCCCAACTTCCTGAACACCGTCATCACTGGTGATGAGACATGGGTTTAACTACAACCCTAAAACCAAATTTTAGTCATTACAATGGAAGCTAAAAACCACAGCAAATGCTTAGCAATGTCAAATACATGTCAACCGTTTGTTATGAATCCCGTGTATTGGTGCATCACAAGTACACACCAGAAGGCCAAAATATTAAGAAAGAGTATTTTCAGAAGGTCCTATGTCGCCTTCATAATGATGTGCACCGCAATCGACCGGATCTGCGTATAACAACTTGGCTGCTCCATCATCACAATACACCTGCCCATTCTTGTCAGTTGATTCAGGCTTTTCTGGCTAAACACAACATTCTTGTGATTCATCAGGCTTCCTACTCTCCTGACATGACTACCTGTGATTTTTGGTTGATTACCAAGAACAAAACAACACTTAAAGACCTCATGCGGAATGTTACGGCCCACCTGGACATCATTCTAAAAAAGGCCTTCCAGAAATACTTCTAACAATGGCAGAACTGCTGGGGGAAGTGTGTGTAGTCCCAAGAAGACTACTTTGAAAGGGATTAGGATTTCAGACCCCCAGGTGAGTCAAAGGTTGGATGTTTTTTGAATGCACCTTGTATCTACAATCTATGGATCAAACTCGGCAAATTCTTCCTTTTGCAAATCTTCCATTCTGAAAATACATAAATAATTTGCAGTAACCATGGGGACATGGGGGCAGCCCTTCATATGCTCTCAAATAATTTACTGGAGGAAAGGAAGACATCTCACAACCTGAGTTACCTGAAAACCAAGCCAATGTTAGATTCTTGAAGAGAACCCCATCTGTTAGATCCATGAAATGTGACACAGATGGAAATGTGTGCGCAAACTAATCACCCTGCTGACTGCATAAGGTCATAAGGATACTTATATAATGTATCTGAGACATATATATGGTTACATTTCTATATAAATGACTTAAAATGCTGTGGGCGGACACAGAAGGAGGGTTGCAGCACAAATTTGCTCCATGGCTGGCGTCGTGCAGCTGCCTCCTGTCACTGCTGTGACCTCCTGCTTCTGCCGACAGTAGGGAAAACAGAATTTGTCAAATCAGAACCGGCTCTAATGAGGAAAAACACAGATCTCACATGTCTCCCAGCCAATCAGAAACAGGTCTGCACTGGGAACAAAGACTGTAACTGAGCAGCAGAGCAGTGGCAATCGCATGTGTGCACAGACCAGAACCATCCAGGGAGTGACGCTCACCCAAGCTCTCGCCGTGACTCAGTTAGCCGGCGTGTCGGGTTGCGTCTGGCTGCTGTGTGTGCACATATGCGACTTCTGGCCAGCTCTCTGCTTTCACCCCAGAAGCCCGCCTCAGCATGTGGGTGTCTGTGTGCACACATGTGTTTCTAAGTCCTCTACGAATCTGCTTCCACTTCGTGCTAGGAGACACAGAAAGCAACGACAAATAAGAATCTGATTAGTTCCTTCCTCACCGGCACAAAGCCCGACTTAATCCCTGAGCAAACACACTGACTACAGCAAGAAAGGGAGGAAATGATAGAAAGGAGGCAGGAGAAGAGTCTGACCTGTACGGTTTGTCTTTAGGAGAGATTGAAGCAAAGAGAAGGGTGGATGGCTACATGGAGGGCAGAGAGGGAGGTGTGAGTCAAACTAGGGTGAACACAAAGAAGACTAATGCAAGGAGAGGAGGGTGAAAAGATAGAGTGCAAGAAGACACGGAGCTGGAAAGCAGCAGATTAAACATGCAGAAGCTCAGGTGAAATGTTATCACTCCCGTTGACCTCTGCTGAAACCTGACAGGGAAATGAAACAGGACTGCCGCTTGACGAATGAGCACTGCTGTTTGCTAAGGATAATAGTCTGTGTTCAAACCTCCTGTGGTATGTAGAGTGGACTTGTCTTTATAGTTCGACCATTAAGACTCAGGCAACTAGAGACTGTTAAACATTTGTTCAGCAGATATACGAGGGTTGTCAATAAAGTATAGGTCCTTTTTATTTTTTCAAAAACTATATGGATTTTATTCATATGTTTTACATCAGACATGCTTGAACCCTCGTGCGCATGCGTGAGTTTTTCCACGCCTGTCGGTCACGTCATTCGCCTGTGAGCACTCCTTGTGGGAGGAGTCGTCCAGCCCCTTGTCGGAATTCCTTTGTCTGAGAAGTTGCTGAGAGACTGGCGCTTTGTTTGATCAAAATTTTTTCTAAACCTGTGAGACACATCGAAGTGGACACGGTTCGAAAAATTAAGCTGGTTTTCCGTGAAAATTTTAATGGCTGATGAGAGATTTTGAGGTGATACTGTCGCTTTAAGGACTTCCCATGGAGCGAGACGTCGCGCAGCGGTCCCAGGCGCCGTCGTCAGCCTGTTTCAAGCTGAAAACCTCCACATTTCAGGCTCTATTGATCCAGGACGTCGTAAGAGAACAGAGAAGTTTCAGAAGAAGTCGGTTTCAGCATTTTATCTGGATATTCCACTGTTAAAGGAGATTTTTTTTTAATGAAAGACGTGCGGACGGGTCCACGCGTCGGGACACAGCCGGCGCGATGCAGCGGCACAGGAAAAACACCTCCGTGTTGATAACCATTTGTAAAATCCAGGCGGCTTTTGATGGCTTTCAGTGGAGTGAGTATATGAGAAAATGTTTAACAGCTGGACATGTTCCAACTTGTCCTTAAGGCTTCCAACAGAGGTGTTTTTCCTGTGGCGGAGCGTCGCGGCGACTGCGAGCCGACGCTGCAATCCGCCCGCACGGGGGAAGTCCTTAAAGCGGCAGTATCACCTCAAAATCTCTCATCAGCCGTTAAAATTTTCACCGAAAACCAGCTTAATTTTTCGAACCGTGTCCACTTCGATGTGCCTCACAGGTTTAGAAAAAATTTTGATCAAACAAAGCGCCAGTCTCTCAGCAACTTCTCAGACAAAGGAATTCCGATGAGGGGCTGGACGACTCACGCATGCGCAGGAGGGTTCAAGCATGTGTGACGTAAAAACATATGAATGAAATCCATATAGTTTTTGAAAAAAATAAAAAAGACCTATACTTTATTGACAGATGAAAGACAGTCTTGGGGGCTGGTCCCGCTCCTGACAGCATTGGGGTACATCAAACTCGAATCCTGCCCTCAGAAGATGGCAGGGTTAGAGCCTACTCCCCAGGGTTGGACAGAGACCAACTAGTGGCAATGGGGTGGAGGAGGGAGTGGTGCAGGGCAGCAACTAGGGCAGGAAACAGGAACCAATAAGAGGCAGGGGTGGAGGAGGTAAAGCTCTGTACAGTGACTGCAAGCAGCAGAGAGGTGAGTCAGGATTGGCATCTTTAATGTTTCCTAGTGTTTGCAGTTGAAGACTAATTTGTCGACCAGCTGCTTCTGATCAGATGCACAGTTGATCCTAACTGGCAGATATGGATGAAAGCTTCAAACCTGAGTCTTCCTGCTCAAACATGTGCTATGCTACATTTCTCCAAGCACACCAAAAGAAAAACATGCTAATATATTACTCTGTAATGTCCTTCACACGTTTTGTCTACATATGTTTTCTAAAGGAAACAAAGCATCTGCACACAGGTGTCTGACCATAACACAAATGGTTATGCATTCATGATTTTAAGTAGAGCCAATTAATGGCAGTTACCTCCATATGTGTTTGCAAACCAGGTCGCTCTTGGACTGCAACCCAGAGGAGGAGGAAGACTGAAGCTCCCACTTCATCTGCATCATCCCAGTCCTCCCAGCTGTAATGGCCCATTCACACCATGGAGTGAAGTGGCTGACTTTGGCTGATATAGCAGATTCTCAAAATCTCTGTGAAATGACAGTAAAAGCCGTCTCCAGGAGTCCAAATTTCCTGTCGTCAATGCAGATCGAGTGGCGGGGGACGACGCTGTACTGGCAGAGCTCAACATTTGGCAATGGTCTACTTACTGACTACAAAATATGAAAGAATTTGTACAAACTGTTTTCATTTTATTGATGAAAGTCTGCATTTCCAATTATGGTTTCCTTTAAATCTCCATTTTCAACTGCATTTTTCTCCATTAAAAAAAAAATAAATAAATAAAAAAATACTTACTGGGTTTTGCATCTGAACTCTTCATATGCTGTCACATGTTAAAGCTACATTTTTTGTTTCCCACATGCTGGCAAGGACAAATAAATGTGAGCTTCAACTCAACAGTGGTCAAATGTGGACCACAAGGTGATTTTTTTTTTCCTTTCTCTTTTTGTACAGATGTACCATTTTGTCCTCTTGCTGATGATGCATCTGAGTGATCCATTTTCATCTATGTCCATTAATGTCAATTATGTTCAGGACTCTCCTGAAAGAAAAAACAAACTGATGGGCCTACTGTAGCACTGGAATACCAAAGACACCTTGGGTCAGCCTACTGGTTTTCCTTCACTTTCTGCTGTTGAAACAGCTGGCTTTTTTTTTTTCATCTTTTCAACAATCCGCACACGCAGTCGAAGGAACTCTGCTGCCACCTTTAATTATACGTGTATGTATAGTGCTGGGCACAAGTCAGGAATTGTCAACTGTAGCATTTGTTGTATTTGTCTGCACTGTTAAACTGAACACTCCATTTTAACACAATAATTAAGTTAATGTAACTCAAACTGTGAAAAAAGTTATAATCACTCATTTCCATTAATTAAACTAACTCAAAAATGAATCGTTGTTATAACAACTCAGTTCCTTTAAGTGCATTTAAAATTTGTGGGCATTTAAGTGTTGGTGATGTATTTCCAGTGCATTCCATTCACTCATTTGAATTGAGTTTATGTAACGGAGGCCAGCAGGTGTCGCTGTGCAAACCTCACTCCCAACAGCTCAAAAGAATTCTCTGGTCACAAGGCCAGAGCCCTGATTTTAGCCTTCCGACTTCCATGCTGGAGATCATGAGTTTGCGTCCTGAGGGGAGCGAATGGGTGGAGTCATAACAACACGACGCAGAGTCAACAAGTAAACCAAAGAATGCATCAAAAAATGTAATGCAAATTTGTCACTTTTTCTTATTGAAAAACAAACTAGATGTACATAAGTTTAATTAACTATTAATTATTAAGTTGCTAAAACTTTAACAGTTACATTTTTAAAAATTATTTTATTTAAGTTGGCAAACTCAAATGGTTTAAGGCAATCGGTTTCCTCAAATGGTTTGAGTTCAACTAACTCATTGAGTTTTACAGTGTGGAATAACGGCTTTTATTTTGAAATAAATCTTTAATTTTATTTTGCAGTTGTCTTACTTAATGATCCACATACACATGTTGTTAATCTTGGGTTTGAGTAGAGCGGGAACGAGGTTTTTCTTTCCAGCAGCATTGCATTATGGGCCTCCAGGTAGCATTGACTTTCCTAAATGACTGTTTTCTCTCACCGTGTCTCGCTCCCCTCCTCAACTTTGACCATTAACAGAAGAATTATAATCTTCAACAGCGTCTAACTGTGTGTGAATGTGTCCTCTGGGAGCTGGTAGGAGTGTGTGTGCGTCCCTCCCTCACCCTGTGTGTGTGTGTGTTTGTATTTATGGCTGTACACGTGTGTGGTGAGCTGTATTCGTTAGCAGGGGAAATGTATAGTTGCCACCATCGTTCATACTTCCCTAATGAGGTAGCTAAGCGTTTTCTTCTCCTCACGTCTCCTTATTTTACGCATTATGTGTGGCCAGGTTTCCTTCTCATCTCATGTCCCGCGATTGCCCAGGAGCCTCATTACCCTACTGCCATTGTTTATCTGCAGGAAAAAAGAAAGGCAGAGAAGAAGGATGAAAGAAAGGTCTGTGATCGACTGTTTCCTGTCGTATAACCTCTCACAAGGCCAAGTTCGCTCTTGGAGTTCTGCAGTTCAGCTACACACCAGTCTACAAGTAAGTGTGCCCAATTCCCCGTGTGCTTTTGATGGAATTCTCTTGATCAAGACCAGATTGCTTCTCGGTGTCATCTAATCCTTTGCAAAGAGTTATTGTTCGCCTGTTCTGGGGAGTCCAAACTCATCTCCCCCGTGGAGTCTTCCCTTTGAAAACGATGATGTCAGCTCTCACACAGAAATGCTCGTAAGTTATAATTAAAAATGAACAGCCTCTGATCACATTATTATGTTTTACACAGAAATAAAGTTCAGTGCCCTGACGAAGAACAAGGAAGAAGAAAGGACGGAGCTGCAGTAGGAGGTTCAGGTGTGTAAAACCCAGCAGTGACTGGTTATCCCACACATTCATCAGAACTTCAACCCCTGATTCTGACTGCCAACAATCCGCCACCACTGGACTGCTCTCATAAAAAGAGCCTCCACTCAGTTTGTCCGTGTATTTAACAATCTAGAGGGCAGCAACACATCATCAGAACAGACAGAAATGACCTACATGAATGTCAGGAAGAGAGTAAGTCCTGTGCCGACCCTGAGGCCCATCGGATTGGTGCTTATTCCCGAAAACTGTAGTGTGAAGCAAATGAGTCTACCTGGACAGGATACCAATCCATCACAGGTTACTTCTCTGACCAAGGCTGACACTCTTTCACAGTTGAGTGGGCTAAGATGATATGGGAAATGATCACAGACAATTTTTCAGAGTTTCCAACCCTGAAATCCAACCCTAACTCTTCTCATATAAGTAAATACATGTACTTTCTGTAGAAAATTTCCGTATGATGTAGACACCATGCAAGGTGCCCAGCTGCACACCAGGAACAAACCCTCAAGTGACCAAGCTGTTTTAGCTACTAATATGACCAAGTGGGGTTATTTATGATCCCATTGACTTTATATTGGGATACTTCTATATAAATGATTGTTGTATGGTTCTTCATATTTATTTCACTCGCTAATATGTCTATCATCCTTTTCATCCTCACTCTAGGCATCAAGAATCAATCTCGATGCTTGTGCAGCTGTAAATCTTGCTATTCTAGTTCTGTTGGCCATTCTTCCCTGCAAAACAATAAAATATAATGATTAGAGTTGGCAAATTACAAAACCATCTGAAGCTATAATGTCAGAAATCTCAGAGATCTTTCCGGGGTCATAAGTGACCCCACACAAGTTTGGATTATGCTTGCCACACAGCTCGGCCGATCCATGCAAAATTCTATGAAGAAATGCAGGACAAATAGATTGACAAGTTCATGGTAGGAAACTTTTTCTGATTAAAATTAGACAAAATGGTGCAGAAAAATATTTGCTTGGTGTCATAAATGACCCCACTTGGTTGCTTGATGGTTAATGACCTTGCCCAAGATACATTTTTAAGCATCATTTCCACCAAGTAGTCCAGGTTGGTTTGGCACAATAAGTAACTATTTTGTGCATTTGCACATACAGATTTAGAGATGGATACCATATTAAGCAACATGTACCATACCACTTTTTGATACCCTTCACTTGAGGTACCAAAATAATGGAATGGTAACAAAGAGGTGCTGCTGTCCATTGACTGGCTTATGGCAACATCGGAATGTGTCATCACCCTGTGACAGCTTACGCGCAGTGCAGAATCCTGTCGAAAATATACGGGGCATTTTAAAAATCCACACAACAAAGAATGCCATTGAAAAGCAGCCGGGTTTGGACAAACGACCTTCCTGGTGATCATTGTGCAGGAACAATATGACATCACACTACCCATCTCAAAGATGTGCATACTCCACCTACCAAGAAAAGGGTCCTGCTGCCAGTGGAAACAAGCCAAGCTATGCTTAACCGGAAACGAGGCTTTATGATTTCACACTTTGATGGAAAATGAGAGGATCCTGTGGTTAAAGACCTGCCTCTTTAGCCTCTCAATCATCACCTCCCACAAGTGACATGAGATCGCATTAGCCAATTGAGACACTTTGCCTTTTGTCTTTGGCAGCAATAAAAAACTGGTCATATGAATAAAAGTGCATAAAGTCCTTTGAGATTCTATATGACATTACCAGGATATAAAGCACAAATAACTGATCTTGTGGGTGGTTTCTGAAAAGAGCCCATACTTAGGCCTTCACATGTCAACTGTACATAAAGTTGAGAAACACCATAGTTTGCACCACTCAGCATTGTGGTGAAAGTGATAGGGAAAAATTGGATTGACAGTAGTTGGCTGAGATGGCACGGAAAATATAACCTGTGTGTTTTACAGTGAGAAACTGAGGTAAATGTGCTATGCGGTTACTCCAGTTCCACTCAGACGCATCAGCACTGCTCAGGCTGTCAACCAGCTAGAACTCTGAGATGGTAAAATCCATCAGAGTATCTGACAGCTAAATTTTGATTTGGTCCAGCGGTAAAACCCATGTTGGGACTCTATTCAAACACCTAACACCTTCGATCATTTCTTAAATGACAACACTGCCCATGATGACAATAGCGTATGGTCGACTCAACCATTTGATGGCTTGGTGCACCAATAAGTGAACTGTTACAACAGAGATTAGTAGCACAAATTTATCAATGCAGTTTGGAAAGAAATGGAGGCAGGAAGTTGGTGACTTTGCGCAGGTCCGGGTGGGACTATTTTATAGTCAGTGCAGTATAACCCATCATAGCTACAAGTTTAAATGAATAAGTAAAATCATAATGTCTCAAAAATACATATTTACCCACAAACAACCTCAGCAAGCCCACCTTGATTTTAGCTATATGCTAACTAGCCAAGCTAGCTAGCTTGTGAAGAAATTGCATCAACTCAGTCAAGATAATTTTATCCAAATATTAAGCTAATCGCTTGAATTATACTTATTAAATAAATGCAACTGTAGAAGTTCAGGTATGTAAAACAGGAATGACGGTGAACCACAAATTGATCCTGATCCCCACCAGATAAAATTAGGAGGTGATGACTTTGTTGACATCTGAAAAGAATATGTAATACCATCAAAAATTTGTTTCATCTTTGCTAAACTGTAATTTTGAGATGATCAATCTCATTTTAATTTTATTAAACAAGACAAGATTAAGCTTAATCAAAGTTAACATGTCCCAAAATGGCATTGTGTTAGGTCATTAGTGTGAGCTAGCCAAACTAATTAGCCAGTAAGGTTGGTAGACTGTAAAAAAAAAAAAAAAAAAAAATGTTCCTCTTTGTCAAGTTTTTTCTTACAGTACAGGCGGACGATTTGATCAATACATACCTATGCTTTCACAACAGTAAGATTGAATGTAATTAGCCCACAACTGAGATGGGCTATAGCTAACATGGTGCAGCTAACTTCTGATTAAAAGCAGAAGGTTTTTTTTGTTGTTGTTGTTGTTGTTGTTACATATCCCAAGGGAAACAATTATCCCATCTTGAAAACACAGGTTTCTTTTTCAGCACAGTAAATAATGAACAAAGTGGAATAAACTACAGAGTAGAGCGAGATAACAAATGTGTCCAGTAACAGCAGTTTAAAGGTGTACGAGGTCTATTAGAAAAGTATCCAACCTTATTATTTTTTTCAAAAACCATATGGATTTGAATCACGTGTGATTACATCAGACATGCTTGAACCCTCGTGGGCATGTGAGAGTTTTTTCACGCCTGTCGGTTACGTCATTCGCCTGTGGGCAGTCTGAGTGAGGAGTGGCCCACCCTCTCGTCGTTTTTTCATTGTTTAGAAATGGCTCAGAGACTGCTGCTTTGTTTGATCAAAATTTTTTCAAAACTGTAAGGCACAACTGAGTGGACACCATTCGATAAATTCAGCTGGTTTTCGGTAAAAATTTTAACGGCTGATGAGAGATTTTGGTCTGGTAGTGTCACCGTAAGGATGGCCCACGGCGCCTGACGGCGATCTGCGCTTCGAGGCGGCAGCGTCTCACCATTTCAAGTTGAAAACTTCCACATTTCAGGCTCTGTTGATCCAGGAAGTTGTCAGAGAACAGAGAACTTTCAGAAGAGGTCGGCATGAGGAGTTTATTCGTACATTCCATTGTTAATGGACATTTTGTAATGAAAGAACGTGCGGGCAGAGTCGCATGTCGGGCCGGACTCGACTGCGGGGGGTCGCGATAGGAAAAACACCTCCGTTGGAAACCTTAATGGGCAAGTTGGAACATGCCCAAGCTGTTAAACAATTTCTCAGTTACTCACTTGTTGAAAGCCATCAAAAGCCGCCTGAATTTTACAAATGGTTTTCACCACGGAGGTGTTTTTCCTGTCGCGGCGCACACAGATTTGCCGAGTCGTCACGGAAACGACTCAGCGAATATGCGCGCACATCTTTCATTATAAAATGTCCTTAAACAGTGAAATGTCCGCATAAAGTCCTCATGCCGGCCTCTTCTGAATCTTCTCTGTTCTCTCTCGACGTCCTGGGTTAATTAAGCCTTAAATTAGGATGTTTTCAGGTCGAAACAGGCCAACGACGGCGCCTGGAAGCGCTGCAGGATGTCCCGCTCTGTGGGAAGTCCTTACAGCGACAGAAACACCCCATAATCTCTCATCAGCCATTAAACTTTTCACCGAAAACCAGCTTAATTTCTCCAATAGTGTCCACTCGGATATTCCTCACAGGTCCAGAAAAAATGTTGATAAAGCAACGCGCGCCGTCTCGAGCAGCGTGTGAAACAAAGGAATTCAGCCGAGAGGGCGGGACCACATCTCACTCAAGGCCTGCTCACAGGGAAATGACGTCACCGACACGTGGGAAAAAACTCACGCATGCGCACGAGGGTTCAAGCATGATTGGTGTAATCGCACGTCATTCAAATCCATATAGTTAAAAAAAAAAGGGTCGGTTTATTATCTAATAGACCACGTATTCCCTTTTGATTTTTTTTTTTTATATATACTCAACAAAAATATAAACGCAACACTTTTGGTTTTGCTCCCATTTTGTATGAGATGAACTCAAAGATCTAAAACTTTTTCCACATACACAATATCACCATTTCCCTCAAATATTGTTCACAAACCAGTCGAAATCTGCGATAGTGAGCACTTCTCCTTTGCTGAAATAATCCATCCCACCTCACAGGTGTGCCATATCAAGATGCTGATTAGACACCATGATTAGTGCACAGGTGTGCCTTAGACTGCCCACAATAAAAGGCCACTCTGAAAGGTGCAGTTTTGTTTTATTGGGGGGGGATACCAGTCAGTATCTGGTGTGACCACCATTTGCCTCATGCAGTGCAACACATCTCCTTCGCATCATCCGTGAAGAGAACGCCTCTCCAATGTGCCAAACGCCAGCGAATGTGAGCATTTGCCCACTCAAGTCGGTTACGACGACGAACTGGAGTCAGGTCGAGACACCGATGAGGACGCCGAGCATGCAGATGAGCTTCCCTGAGACGGTTTCTGACAGTTTGTGCAGAAATTCTTTGGTTATGCAAACCGATTGTTTCAGCAGCTGTCCGAGTGGCTGGTCTCAGACGATCTTGGAGGTGAACATGCTGAATGTGGAGGTCCTGGCCTGGTGTGGTTACACGTGGTCTGCGGTTGTGAGGCTGGTTGGATGTACTGCCAAATTCTCTGAAACGACTTTGGAGACGGCTTATGGTAGAGAAATGAACATTCAATACACGAGCAACAGCTCTGGTTGACATTCCTGCTGTCAGCATGCCAATTGCACGCTCCCTCAAATCTTGCGACATCTGTGGCATTGTGCTGTGTGATAAAACTGCACCTTTCAGAGTGGCCTTTTATTGTGGACAGTCTAAGGCACACCTGTGCACTAATCTTTTTTTTTTAAGTCATAACTGGTGTGCAAACCTCCGCCAACACGTTTATCATTCCACAAATTTTGACCTTGGCAAAAAAGTTTCAAGGTCAAACTCCTGTTAAGTGGCTTTTCATAAGCTAAAATATAATGCAAAATATAGATCAAAAGGACTTTTTAATGTTAAAAACCAATATCCGCTAAATCCGCAATACGGATCAGATGGTGGCTCAAACTTAGTCTATTCATTGAGAGTGCCAGTTTGTACCTCATTGTCACAAATGAGTGTGATTGAGGCACTTTTGAGATATAATGTAAAATATACAGTAAATGGGGTTTTCAATGTTAAAATTAAATGGCCACAAAATCTTTAATGTGGATCGGAAATGGATCATTAGCCTGGTCCAATGGCTGGGAAGTCGTAGACGATAAGGATCTGACACCTGCCTTCACAAATGCTGGGTTGCAAGCCATCGCCTCCTCCACCTGATCCACCGTTGAGGACTGCTTGTTTCACCAGAGCTCCGTTAGCCGTCTCTTTTTAAGGGTTCCTGTTGGGCCTTCGTGGTTACTGTAGCGGCCACGTGGCACAAAAGGTCCCCACCATATTTCACCCCAGTAGGTAATACCCTACTTGATCCCTTACCCAAAGTGTCACTACGCAGTCGATTTCAGCATAAAGCAAACTTTTAAATTGTGTAGAAAGTCAGAACGGACTGGACTTTAACTTTGCAGTGATTAAGCGGGTTGCATGTAAAGGGCATAACCCCAATTTTATGGCAAAGGTTAGTTTACGAGCAACTCTGAAACCAGCTCAAAATGGACTTGCAGTTGTGTGGCGTAAATTAACAGCATTGTTGCATGAAACAGGCATTTGGCCCATCATCACCTTGGAAAAGCAGTCGGACTGATTATAATTATCACCTCTGTGTTGAAATGTGCAGTTTTACTGTTGGGAGTGTTGAAGGATGAGAAATCAAACGTCTTCAGTTTCATTGTGTGATCTGCTGTGTGAAGTGTTTCTGATGCAAAACCCACAGGACATTTATTATGACAAGGTTTGGAGCATCAGCGCTGAACGAACCAACACCATCAGCTGTCATGATTCCTTTATGCTTTATTTTCCTGAGAAGAAAGTCCCTGTGAATGCAGAAATGTGAGCGTCAACTACATTTAATAAGAAGATTAGCAATTCAGTAACACCCACATAACATTTCAGTCAATACGGAACCGTTTCTTTAACAAGGGCCAAGGTGATGGGAAGTACTGGTTATTTAAGGAGCTGGAAGTGCCTATATGCCTCTGCAGAATATTATAAAGTGAATTTGTGAAAAGTAAATAAGCATTTCTTATTCTTCATTTCTAAATATCAGTTTGTGCTCCCCTGATGTCAGGGGGCAGCTGGCAGAGATTTGGGAGCTTGTTAATGGATATTTCATACAGTTTCTTGAAGGGCACCCAACTTGGAAAAAAAAAAAAAAAAACTTTTTAAATTACAGCAGGAATCATCACTTGGCCAGTGAGAGTGTTTTCCAGGATCCACGCATTATTTAGTTAGTTTTGTTGGAATTTCACTTTTTATGTGATGCACATGCCACTGTAGTCTACTCTGAATCTTGAGCCACATCAAACTATAATGTGGATCATTTAAGGTGCAGTAACCACAATGTTCTATGTTTATAAGGTTGAGAAACGCGTGGATTTAGATTATGTTGCAGGTCATGGATAAAGAAGGGATTTCTACATTTAGACAAAATCAATGGGGTATTTCTTGTATTCGTGTCTGATTTTGTTTATTTAGGTACTTCCTAGTTTTATTTTTTAAGGTGTATATCAGTGAGATAAACAGTTGGGATTATGTAGACATGGTTTCAGTTACCGGTCTATCTGAATTCTTGGCAAAGACACTTCATGTCCCAGTATACAGCTCAAAATGGTTGAAATGAATGAAGTACTGTAAATGAAGTATTGTGATGTATTATGAATCGATTATGAATGAATTTATTCTGAATGTATTATGAATTTTCATTATGATTTACGGGCCTTAATGGAAATCTATTAGCTTATTGTACTGAAACTGTGATTAAAACATGAATGGACCCCAGGAAGAGTAGCTGATGCAGTTATACTGCAGATGCTAATGGGGATCCAAATAAATAAACCTATTTCTACCATTAAGACCCAGGGAGACTACAGACTGTTAAACATGTATTCCATAGATAAATGTTTTAAAAGTCAGTCTTTGGGACTGGTCCTGCTTCTGACAGCATTGGAGTATGTCAAACTCAAATCCTGCCATCGGAAGAAGGCAAGGGTGGAGCCTACGTCAGGTCCAGCAACAGGGCCCAAGCGGTGGCAGTGGGGTGAAGGAGGCAGAGTCCCAGTCAGCAACTGCAATCATCAAGGAGGTGAGTCAGGATTGAAATCTTTAAATGGCTTTGACAGTTCCTATTGGTTGAGGTTGAAAACTAACTTAACAAAATGAGAAAACTGATAAAATTTTGAACAGCGGTCTATGAAATTGGATGTGCTCTGGCATATTCTTCCACCACAACACATATTACACACAGTTTAGGAATATGGAATAAGTAGTTCATTGGGATGACTCAGTGTGGTTTTATTTGTCTTTTTTGTTCCTTATGTACTTTTAACAGTCTTCGGATGGAAGAACGAATTCAGATTCAGCTCCGCCCAGAATCCCTTCATGCCCTCCTGCTTTTTATCAAAACCTGTGAGGCGGAGAAGAACCTCCTGCATGTTTTCTGTTGTTACCAGCATCCTCTCCCTCCCTCTCTCTGTCATTCTGTGCATCCCTCCTTTTGCTGCGGTGCTGGATTGCCTTCTGCTGTGTTTGGCAGGGATCCGTGTAGTCCCTGGGGTTGTACTTTGTGTGTATGTGATCTCTGTGCACATGTATCTGCACTCACGCCTGTGCAATGACAACAGAGTGCTGGGCAGTAAAGCCTTCATCTCTAAATCAAGTCTGGTGTCAGGTGACTCCGTCGGCCTTGCCCCTGATTTAAGGCTGCTGCAGGATTCAGATGACGTGCTGTTTGGAGTATCACACACTTGGAACGCTCCTTTCCAGTGGTCATACTATCCATCCCCTCAGTTGTGTCAAGAAACTGACTGTAAAAGTGATTATTTAATCCTTATATTTCAAATTAATAGACCCCATTCCAATTTTTTTGAAATGTGTTGCAGACCTTAAATGCAAGTATGGATGTATATTCACTCACTCATCTTCAACCGCTTACTCCAATTAAGGGTCACTGGGGGGCTGGAGCCTATCGCAACAGTCATAGGGCGTTTGGCGGGGTACACCCTGGACAGGATGCCAGTCTGTCGCAGGGCCACATTGACAAGTGAACACATTCACACCCGCATGCACACCTATGGACCATTTAAAGTTTCCAATCCACTCAACCCGTGTGTTTTTGGATGTGGGAGGAAGCCGAGGAAAACATGTAAACTCCACATAGAAAGGCCACAGGTGGGAATCATTCCCATGACCTTCTTGCTGTGATGCAACAGTGCTAACCACTAAACGACCATGCTGCCCTATGGATGTATATTAACAAATGAAATGAAGTTAACCATGAAAACATGAAATATCTTGAGTTCATACTGTCTGCACTGAAATAGAAGCCAAAGTCAACATCAGGATCACTGCTTATTTTTTTTAATTTGCATTTTCTATACCCTCCCAGTGTGAGGTTTGGGGATTTGAGGTTGTATATGAAGCCCCAGCTTAAAGTACATCTATGCAGTATAACATAACAAGAGGGTCTTGGGGTGACTGTTGCCATGATGTTAAAATAAATAAATAGAATAGAATTGAAGTGAAGCCTGATTATTCTCAAACTCATCTGACATCCACTGGGTTAGTATGCTGAGTTTAAATGTGGTGAAAATCTGATGAATTTTGTGAGAGAAAGTGTTGAGTGATGCACAGATGGAGTACAATCCAGCATGGATAATAAGACTTAATAAAAAATGATCAAATACAAATATTTATAAAGCATGGGCCTAAATTAAAGACGCCGATACAAGAAAAAGAAAAAATAGGGATTAAACAGATAGCACAAATACGAGTTGGAAAATATTTACTTATACTGATGACCACTTATTCTGTAATATGCATATTTATTCTTTAATATATATATATATATATACACACACACAGTGAGGAAAATAAGTATTTGAACACCCTGCGGTTTTGCAAGTTCTCCCACTTAGAAATCATGGAGGGGTCTGAAATTTTCATCTTAGGTGCATGTCCACTGTGAGAGACAATCTAAAAAAAAAAAAAAAACAATCCAGAAATCACAATGTATGATTTTTTTAATAATTTATTTGTATGTTACTGCTGCAAATAAGTATTTGAACACCTGTTAATATTTGGTACAGTAGCCTTTGTTTGCAATTACAGAGGTCAAATGTTTCCTGTAGTTTTTCACCAGGTTTGCACACACTGCAGCAGGGATTTTGGTCCACTCCATACAGATCTTCTCTAGATCTTTCAGGTTTGGAGTTTCAGCTCCCTCCAAAGATTTTCTATTGAGTTCAGGTCTGGAGACTGGCCAGACCACTCCAGGACTTTGAAAAGCATTCTTACGGAGCCCCTCCTTAGTTGCCCTGGCTGTGTGTTTGGGGTCATTGTCATGCTGGAAGACCCAGCCATGACCCATCTTCAATGCTCTTACTGAGGGAAGGAGGTTTGCCAAAATCTCACAATACATGACCCCATCCATCCTCCCTTCAATATGGTGCAGTCGTCCTGTCCCCTTTGCAGAAGAGCATCCCCAGAGTATGATGTATCCACCCCCATGCTTCATGGTTGGGATGGTTTTCTTGGGGTTGTTCTTATCCTCTAAACAT